>NW_027189136.1:3189015-3296497 GCF_040958095.1 Procambarus clarkii
AGACATAAGAACAGGAAGTAAATACAAGAAGAATTAAGGAAATTACAGAAAGCCTATTAGCCCATATGTGGCACAAAATTAAAGCTTCATACCATAGATGAGGCGTTGTAGATATTCCAAGAAATGCGTTCATTATTCCTTTACTGGCGAATTTGTACACCCATTAGGCAATCACAGATAGATTAATTCAACTTCATTTTTTACTGAAGTGCCAACGAGGCTTCACCTTAACAAACTACGCAGCACTGAACGACACCTCGTACATTATCTGCTATGTACGATTGCTAGGTACATGCAAGTAACTAAGCTATAAATAGTTGTAATTAATAATAATAATTGTAATTAATAACAATTGTCATTATCAGTTATCAGACCTGTCTCACTTTTCATTAGCCAAGACTTTTCCCCTGATATTTTGAAACCGAAATTTAAATAAGTTTATTGATATTTAAATTCACGCAAAAAAATGAGGTATTTCAGGCTATTCTGACACTGTTCAGGACAACGAGTTCATTTACGCACATCATAAACAATCATTCAGGACAACGTGTTCGTTTACACACATCATAAACAATAATTCAGGACAACGTGTTCATTTACAGACATCACAAACAATCATTCAGGACAACTTGTTCGTTTCACACATCATAAACATTCATGCAGGACAACGTGTTCATGGATATATTTACATACATGAGTCCATATGAATATAACATTGTCCCTTTATTCAGGCGATGATAATTACTGGAGAATGATCCAGGACGGACCGAAACGTCGTCGTCCCTTCACTTTCTAGTGTGTGGTCAGGTCAACATTGTCCCTTTACCTTGATTTTACTCATGTTTATCTTTACAATCCTCAACTATGAACATGAAGATTGGTTTTCGACTGTTTAATGAATCAAGTGCTGACAAATACGCAAACATGTTTTTTGTCTTGAGCTACTACATCCAAACCAGTCAGAATGACCTGCAATTTAGCTTGTTTGGACTGAATATAAATGTTAGTACGAAACTGAATTTTTCTGTCTTCAGTTCAATACTCAGTGTATTTATTTCCTTATCAGGCCCTGGCACAGATCGGTTACAATATCATGTCAACTATTGTCTCCTGGTAAGGTAGATATCTTGTCAACTATTGTCTCCTGTGTAAGGTAGATATCTTGTCAACTATTGTCTCCTGGTAGGGTAGATATCTTGTCAACTATTGTCTCCTGGTAAGGTATATATCTTGTCAACTATTGTCTCCTGGTAAGGTAGATATCTTGTCAACTATTGTCTCCTGGTAGGGTAGATACATGCTTCCATGCCCCTAGTCCTCCCGGGTCATGATGAGGCATTTTCATATGAGGCCCATGGTGGTGGTAATTATTTCTTAGACAATTGAATACATTTTTGGAAACCATCATATTTTTGTACGTTTTATAAAATAAATTCTCATATCTCCTCCCTCGTTTAACCTTAGAGTACAGTTTTAATTTCTTTCCAACTTTTAAGCTGAGAGGATTAATTCGTTAGCTGCCCCGACCGTCATTAATCTTATCGCCGAAGCTACATTTATCTCTGAAATTCTACCCCCAACACTCTGTAAGTTTAATTCCATCCCAATTTCTGTTGCCGCCGAAGGCAGCTAGTTTATTGTGCACCATTCAAGTTCAGGTACGATTATTCAGACAAAAAACTACATCACAAAGGAATTGAGTAGTATAGGCTATTTCTGCCCTTCTGTATTTCAAGTCCTTCAAGGGGCACGCAAATCAATTGAGATCAAATCCACATATAACAGTATAAGAATCCCATTTAACATTGCAGGTTAATATAGTAAGCACAGCATGTAAGTGTTCCACTATTGGGACAGTGATAGTAGCTCCTAAGTATTCGGTCTATCATACCATTATCACACATCCAAACAAATTGATGTTGTACACTACTTATTTCTTTATGTCTGTTTTTTTTAAACAACGCTGTTTGTCGACCTAATTGTATTTGTGCTGCTTTTTCAGCCATGTTCCCCCCCCCCTTTCTTTTTTTTATTAGGGGGATATATATCAAAATATGGTAGATTCTTTCTCACAATGTAGATTCTTCTCACTCACTTTTTACCGCAGGAACATGATAAAACTAAAGCCCTTGCTAAGGTTCCAATAGATAAAGACAGTTGAACGAAGTTGAACCTCACTGGGCGTTGGCAGCCATCTTTGTGATGCCCAAATCTCTGACATCTAAAGCATCTTAGGGGTTCTGGGGTGTAAGGCCTGTGTTGGAACACCCCCCAGATTCCAAGGTCAAGTTTTTCCGGGATCCGTCCTCTTACTGTGAGAAGGACTTGTCGAGTTTCTTGTTTTGTTCGTACTTGGCATCTCTCTGGTGACACCACATAGTTCAGCTTCTCGAGATGGCCAAGGGCCATATGCAAGGGATAGTGGAGGACAATGACTTTACTTATTTATCCTCTTGTTTCAGTTCCTCACATTTTGCGTAATTTTTTAGAATCGTAGCGGCCGACCCGACTTTAGGCCTCAGAATGTATTCTCCTTTGAGATTAGGTTTTGCCCTGACCTGGAGCTGGGGGTACTCTTTTTCCAGGTCCACTACAGTAGCGTAGGAAGACTGCAGAACAAGGCAACTGCAGAATATTGGCCCATACGAGGCAGCTCCTATCTATAACCACCCAATCCCACTCATAAACTTGTCCAACGCGCTTGAAACAATCGAGGGACCCCACCTCCACAACGTTACGTGGCAATTGGTTCCACAAACCAACAACCCCGCCACCGAACCAGCATCTACCCAAGTCTTCCCTAAATCCAAAGTTATCCAACCTACACCCACTGCTTCGCGTTCCGTCCCGCGTTGACACCTTTAATACCCCAATAATATCCCCTTTGTTATGTCCTTTCACCCACTTGTAAACCTCTATCATGTCACCCCTAATACTTCGCCTTTCCATTGAATGCAACTTAAGCTTTCTTAATCTTTCTTCATATGAAAGATTTCTAATTTGGGAAATTAACTTAGTCATCCTACGCTGCACACGTTCAAGGGAATTTAAATCCATTCTATAATATGGCGACCAAAACTGAACTGCATAATCTAAATGGGGCCTAACTAGAGCAAGATATAGCTTGAGAACCACACCAGGTGTCTTGTTACTAACGCTGCGATTAATAAATCCAAGTGTCCGATTTGCCTTATTTCGAACATTCATGCATTGATCCTTTTGTTTTAAATTCTTACTAATCATAACTCCCAGATCCCTTTCGCAATCCAACTTCGCAATCTCAACACCATCTAGCTCGTATCTTGTAACTCTATCATCATTACCTAACCTCAGAACTTTACTTTTATCAGCATTAAACTGCATCTGCCAATCCTTTGACCATTTCAAAACCCTATTTAGATCAACTTGAAGTGATAGTGAGTCCTCCTCCGAATTAATTTCACTACTGATTTTCGTATCATCGGCAAATTTGCAAATGTTGCTACTCAAACCTGAATCTAAATCATTTATATATATTATAAAGAACAGAGGTCCCAGGACAGAGCCTTGAGGCACTCCACTTACAACATTTTCCTACTCTGACTTGACTCCATATATACTAATTCTCTGTTTCTTTTGGTATAGCCATACCCTAATCCAGCTTAATATAGCACCCCCAAATACCATGAGCCTTTATCTTTTTAATCAGTCTTTCATGTGGCACTGTATCAAAAGCTTTGCTAAAGTCAATGGACACAACATCACAATCCTTACCACTATCAACTGCCTCAACTATGCTAGAAATAAAAAGATAACAAATTTGTTAAACATGAACGGCCATTTATAAAACCATGTTGCGACTCAATTATTAATTTATGTTTTTCAAGATGAAGACGAATTTTATTTGCTATTATAGATTCGAGTAACTTTCCCACAATAGACGTTAGGCTAATTGGTCGATAGTTAGACGCAAGTGATCTATCTCCTTTCTTAAAAACTGGTATCACATTAGCAACTTTCCAAAACTCTGGCACTCTGCCAGACTCCATTGATTTACCAAACATGGCTGACAGTGGGTCACAAAGCTCCTCTTTGCATTCTCCCAGCACCCCGGCAAACACCTCATCCGGCCCTGGGGACCTGTCTGGTTTGAGTTTCACTATTTGCTCAAGAACACCCTCCCTGGCAACCGCCAAACTCGTCAACCCGTCCCCGTCCCCACCCACATAGACTCGTTCGGCTGAAGGCACATTGCCAAGTTCCTCTCCAGCAAATACAGATACAAAACATTTATCAAAAATACCACTCATCTCCTCATCACCATCCGTTATTTGACCTAAGAACATAAGATTTAGCATAGAATGGAATAGACCTGTAGGAGAAAATTCTGTTAAAGTGCCAGATTTTCGAAAAGCTGATTTTAATAGCCTAAGAATTTTTTTGGGTCAAATAGATTGGAAAGTCTTGGGTATGGGGTGTGGGCCGGTCTTGAAGCGAGACATGAACCCAGCGATAGGTGACGTAAAAGGAGATTTCGATGTGGATTTAATATAACTTATTTAAGAATATTCTAAACAAAGAACAGGAACGTAGTATACCATACAAATTGAATAGATCGAATACTAATGACCCAAAGTGGATAACAAATAATTTAAAGAACCTTATAAGTAAAAAGAGAGCTTGGTACAAAAAGATTAAGAATGGGAAGTCAGTTTAGAACAGGAATTCATACAACTGGTTAGAAATGTTAAAAAAGAGATTAGGAAAGCAAAAAGAAACTATGAAGTTCGCATAGCAGAGCAAGCAAAGTCAAATCCTAAAGGGTTTTTTCAGTTATATCGAACTAAGACTAGCGAAAGGATAGGTCCATTAAAATCTGAGACAGGTCAAATAACGGATAATGACAAGGAGATGAGTAGTATTTTTAACAAATATTTTATATCTGTATTTACTAAAGATGAACTTAATTAACAATATGCCTTCAGCCGAACAAGTCTATGTGGGTGGGGATGAGGACAGGTTGACTAGTTTAGCAGTTACCAGGGGGGGATGTAATTAAACAATTAGAAAAACTAAAACCAAACAAATCCCCAGGGCCGGATGAAGTGTTTGCCAGGGTGCTTAAAGAATGCAAAGAGGAGCTTTCCGAGCCACTGTCTACCATATTTAATAAATCAATAGTCAGGCAGAGTGCCAGAGTCATGGAAGGTAGCTAATGTGACGTATTAGAGGACGAGTGCTGTGTTGAACCTGTTGTTCAACGAGGTGGCAAAGACAAAGTAACGAGGAGCATTGAAGCGCAGGTCCCTCAAACTGCTCGAAAGGAAAAGGGAGAATCGAAGCGAATTTTGGTTGTGGAAGATTCCCAGGTGAGGTATTTAGACAGAACGTTTTGTGCCAGAGACAGGGGGAACAGATTAAGGGTTTGTTATCCGGGAGCTGGAATTGGTGATATTGTTGGAAACATAAATGATATTATGACGGGAAATGGAAACAAACCCATTATTTGTATTAGTGCAGGGGGTAATGATGTTGGACGAGTTAGGAGTGAGGAATTAATACGGAGATTCAGGACAGCCATTGAATTAGTTAGGAGCAAGGGAGGAATCCCGATCATATGTGGCATTCTTCCAAGAAAGCGAGTGGGAAATGAATGGATGTCAAGGGCACTTGGTGTCAATTGCCGGCTGGAAAGATATTGCAAATCAAATGCAATATCTTTCATAGACAACTGGGAACACTTCTATGGAAGAAATGAAATGTATGCTCGTGATGGGGTGCATCTATCGAGGGCTGGGGTTGTTGCTGTTGCGAACTCATTGGAAGAAGTGGTTAGAGGTGTTTGTTTGGGTTTAGACTGTTAGTAGATAGAGGTATGGGAATTGATTTGGAGGAAGGAGATAATAAAAGTAAGTGTTTGTGGGAGATAGGAATTGGCAAAATGATCAGGGAAAGAGAAGGGCCTCAAAATAACAATTCACTTAGGGTATATTACACTAACAGTAGAAGTCTAAGAAATAAAATTAACGAATTAAATGCTCTTGTCTGCACAGAAAAAATAGATATTATTGCACTTACCGAAACGTGGATGAATGTAGAAAATAGAGAACTATTAGCTGAATATCAAATAAATGGATTTAAACTATTTCACACAGATATATTAGACGAGGAAGGGGAGTAGCCATATATGTTAGGGACAATTTGAAATGTAGTCTCAAAGAGGGAATCAAAACTGAGCCACACACAGAAACTATTTGGATAGAATTATACGAAAAAGCAAATAATATTATAATAGGAGTTATATATAGGCCACCAAATTTAGACAGAATGAAAGCAAAGCATCTATGGGATGAAATATTTAGGGCATCTAGATCTAACAGTATTTACGTCATGGGTGACTTTAATTTTAGTGGAATAAACTGGTTGAACAAAACAGGGAATAGTGAAGCAGAAGATTTTCTAGAATTAATTGACGATTGTTTTCTTACGCAACACATTAAGGAACCAACACGGGAAAATAATATTTTAGATTTAGTGTTAACTAACAGGGAAACACAAATTAATGAAATCAAAATAAGGAGTGAGCTAGGGAACAGTGATCACAAGGAAATCAGATTTAGCATAGAATGGAATAGACCTGTAGGAGAAAATTCTGTTAAAGTGCCAGATTTTCGAAAAGCTGATTTTAATAGCCAAAGAAATTTTTTGGGTCAAATTGATTGGAAACTCTTGGGTATGGGGTGGGGGCCGGTCTTGGAGCGAGACATGAACCCAGCGATAGGTGACTTAAATGGGGATTTCGATGTGGATTCAATATATAACTTATTTAAGAATATTCTAAACAAAGCACAAGAACGTAGTATACCATACAAATTGAATAGATCGAATACTAATGACCCAAAGTGGATAACAAAGAATTTGAAGAACCTTATAGGTAAAAAGAGAGCTTGGTACAAAAGGATTAAAAATGGGGAGGTCACTTTAAAGCAGGAATTCGTACAACTGGTTAGAAATGTTAAAAAAGAGATAAGGAAAGCAAAAAGAAACTATGAAGTTTGCATACCAGGGCAAGCAAAGACAAATCCTAAAGGGTTTTTTTCAGTTATATCGTACTAAGACTAGGGAAAGGATAGGTCCATTAAAAACTGAGACAGGTCAAATAACAGATAGTGATGAAGAGATGAGTAGTATTTTTAATAAATATTTTGTATCTGTATTTACTAAAGAGGAACTTAACAATATGCCTTCAGCCGAACAAGTCTATGTGAGTGGGGACGAGGACAGGTCGACGAGTTTAGCAGTTACCAGGGAGGATGTTCTTAAACAAATAGTAAAACTCAAACCAAACAAATCCCCAGGGCCGGATAAAGTGTTTGCCAGGGTGCTTAAAGAATGCAAAGAGGAGCTTTGTGACCCACTGTCAACCATATTTAATAAATCAATAGTCAGGCAGAGTGCCAGAGTTTTGGAAAGTTGCTAATGTGATACCAGTTTTTAAGAAAGGAGATAGATCACTTGCGTCTAACTATCGACCAATTAGCCTAACGTCTATTGTGGGAAAGTTACTCGAATTTATAATAGCAAATAAAATTTGTCTTCATCTTGAAAAACATAAATTAATAATTGAGTCACAACATGGTTTTATGGCCATTCATGTTTAACAAATTTTTTTATCTTTTTATTCAAGCATTGTTGAGGCAGTTGATAGTGGTAAGGATTGCGATGTTGTGTACCTTGACTTTAGCAAAGCTTTTGATACAGTGCCACATGAAAGACTGATTAAAAAGATAGAGTCTCATGGTATTGGGGGTGCTATATTAAGCTGGATTAGGGCATGGCTATACCAAAGGAAACAGAGAGTTAGTATAAATGGAGTCAAGTCAGAGTGGGAAAATGTTGTAAGTGAGGTGCCTCAGGGCTCTGTCCTGGGAACTCTGTTGTTTATAATATAGGTAAATGATTTAGATTCATGTTTGAGTAGCAACATTTGCAAATTTGCCGATGATACGAAAATCGGTAAGGAAATTAATTCGGAGGAGGACTCACTATCGCTTCAAGTTGATCTAGATAGGGTTTTGAAATGGTAGAAGGATTGGCAGATGCAGTTTAATGCTGATAAATGTAAAGTTCTGAGGTTAGGTAATGATGATAGGGTTACAAGATACGAGCTAGATGGTGTTGAGATTGCGAAGTCGAATTGCGAAAGGGATCTGGGAGTTATGATTAGTAAGAATTTAAAACAAAAGGATCAATGCATAAATGTTCGCAATAAGGCAAATCGGACACTTGGATTTATTAATTGCAGCGTTAGTAACAAGACACATGGTGTGGTTCTCAAGCTATATCTTGCTCTAGTTAGGCCCCATTTAGATTATGCAGTTCAGTTTTGGTCGCCATATTATAGAATGGATATAAATTCACTTGAACGTGTCCAGCGTAGGATGACTAAGTTAATTCCCCAAATTAGAAATCTTTCATATGAAGAAAGATTAACAAAGCTTAAGTTGCATTCACTGGAAAGGCGAAGAGTTAAGGGTGACATGATAGAGGTTTACAAGAAGGTGAATGGACATAACAAAGGGGATATTAATAGGGTATTAAAAGTATCAACACAAGACAGAACCCGAAACAATGGGTATAAATTGAATAAGTTTAGATTTAGGAAAGACTTGGGTAAATACTGGTTCAGTAACAGGGTTGTTGATTTGTGGAACCAATTGCCGCGTAACATTGTGGAGGTGGGGTCCCTCGATTGTTTCAAGCGCAGATTGGACATGTATATGAGTGGGATTGGGTGGTTATAGATGGGAGCTACCTCGATTGGGCCAATAGGCCTTCTGCAGTTACCTTTGTTCTTATGGTGTTTTTTAACGTCAGCGGTGAAGACGTTAAACATATACGGTATATTTTACCCGGTGATGACGTCATGTAAACATCTACCACAGAAAGTATCACAGGAGAGGTAAACACTGAATATATTATTTCAGATGATACTCAGAAATGCACAAAATCTAAAGGTCCTGGATGATAAGCAACATTTACATATCCCCAGACCTCACAGTACAACAGCCAGTACAAAAGGCCCGGAGGGTAAACAACATTTATATATCCCCAGACCTCACAGCACGACAGGCCTGGATGGTAAACAACATTTATATATCCCCAGACCTCACAGCACAACAGGCCTGGATGGTAAACAACATTTACATATCCCCAGACCTCACAGCACAACAGCCAGTACAAAAGGCCTGGATGGTAAACAACATTTACATATCCCCAGACCTCACAGCACAACAGCCAGTACAAAAGGCCTGGATGGTAAACAACATTTACATATCCCCAGACCTCACAGCACAACAGGCCTGGATGGTAAACAATATTTACATATCTTTTTTTGTATTGTACGATTTGTGTATTTGTACTCACTGGATTTGTGCGCCCCTTGAGGGACTTGAAGTAGAGGAGGGTAGACATAGCCTTAGCTACTCTATCCCTGTGAGAGGAATTTTACTGTCTCAATAAACGTACTTGAACTTGAACTTAACACTTGAAGCCAATTCAGTTTGCTGATGACACAACCTCTATTATCTCCCATGCTAACCCGCTTATTTTAAATGATACAGTAATAATTCATTAAAAGAAGTCCATTTGTGTCTGCTTACCAAACCGTTAACGTTGATAAAACATGTACATATTGTTTGGTAACAAGTTCAGCAATCAAATTAACCTTAAAATTAAGGGGGCATATCAAAAAATATCGTTATAAATTAAAATTGTTAAATTTGCTTATAAATTTTTTTATGAAATGGTTATAGAAAGGGCTGCAACTGGTCCAAGTTTCACCATCACACCCTAAACAGAAAAGGAGAAAAAAATACACAACGTATTATGTAACGAATGTTCAACATTCTCAAATAATCTCAGGGAACACATGTGTCAACTAAAATGTCTACCATGTGCTGTAGAAGCACAAACTCTTGTAATAATTGTAATATGTATGTTTAATATATTTATATTTATTTTTTTTTTTTTTTTTTTTTTTTTTTTTTTTTTTTTTTTTTTTGGCAAATTTTTTTTTCTCGTTTGTTATCAAGGGATTTGCATGAAACTTGCACACCTTGCTCAATGGATGCCTATCTGCAAGGATCCGAATTATGAACGAAATCTGTCAAAGTCAAGCTCAGCTACAGGTGGCCGAACTTGGATCTTTATTTTACTCTGGAAAGTAATTTACACCTTCAAATTACTTCAGAGCTTTCATTTATTATTCAATTTACATGCAAATTACACCTTATATGTAGCGTTTGTGCTTCTACAGACTCTAGTAGACGTTTTAGTCCAAAGTCTATTTGTTGATTTTATAAAAATTTATAAATATCATATATTGCATATTTTTTAAGTAGGGTAACTTTGAAAAATTATATTATTACACTAAACACTTTTTTGATAAAACTGATCACTAGAATCCTTTATTATGTGCTTAATTTAATATCTGAGTGTTATAGAAATGATTTTAGTTGACACATGTGTTCCCTGAAACTATTTGAAAATTCGTTGCATAATTCGTTGTTTATTTTTTTTCTCCTTTTCTGTTTAGGGTGTGATGATGAAACTTGGACCAGCTGCAGCCCTTTCTATAACCATTTCATACAAAATTTATAAGCAAATTGAACCACTTTTAATTTTACATCGATATGCCCACTTAACAATGCAAGTTATAATTATAATATGGAGAGTAGATGTACATTCCATATGGTGCTTACATAGACAACATGATGGATTTCCATTCATATATACTCTATAAGTGGCTGCCAGGGACAATAAGTGGCTGCCAGGGACAATAAGTGGCTGCCAGGGACAGTAAGTGGCTGCCAGGGACAGTAAGTGGCTGCCAGGGACAGTAAGTGGCTGCCAGGGACAGTAAGTGGCTGCCAGGGACAGTAAGTGGCTGCCAGGGACAGTAAGTGGCTGCCAGGGACAGTAAGTGGCTGCCAGGGACAGTAAGTGGCTGCCAGGGACAGTAAGTGGCTGCCAGGGACAATAAGTGGCTGCCAGGGACAATAAGTGGCTGCCAGGGACAATAAGTGACTGCCAGGGACAGTAAGTGGCTGCCAGGGACAATAATTGGCTGCCAGGGACAATAAGTGGCTGCCAGGGACAGTAAGTGGCTGCCAGGGACAGTAAGTGGCTGCCAGGGACAATAAGTGGCTGTCAGGGACAATAAGTGGCAGCCAGGGACAATAAGTGACTGCCAGGGACAGTAAGTGGCTGCCAGGGACAGTAAGTGGCTGCCAGGGACAGTAAGTGACTGCAAGGGACAGTAAGTGGCTGCCAGGGACAGTAAGTGGCTGCTAGGGACAGTAAGTGGCTGCTAGGGACAGTAAGTGGCTGCTAGGGACAATAAGTGACTGCCAGGGACAGTAAGTGGCTGCCAGGGACAGTAAGTGGCTGCCAGGGACAGTAAGTGGCTGCCAGGGACAGTAAGTGGCTGCCAGGGACAATAAGTGGCTGCCAGGGACAATAAGTGGCTGCCAGGGACAATAAGTGACTGCCAGGGACAGTAAGTGGCTGCCAGGGACAGTAAGTGGCTGCCAGGGACAGTAAGTGACTGCCAGGGACAGTAAGTGGCTGCTAGGGACAGTAAGTGGCTGCTAGGGACAGTAAGTGGCTGCTAGGGACAATAAGTGACTGCCAGGGACAGTAAGTGGCTGCCAGGGACAGTAAGTGGCTGCCAGGGACAGTAAGTGGCTGCCAGGGACAATAAGTGGCTGCCAGGGACAATAAGTGACTGCCAGGGACAGTAAGTGGCTGCCAGGGACAGTAAGTGGCTGCCAGGGACAGTAAGCGACTGCCAGGGACAGTAAGTGGCTGCTAGGGACAGTAAGTGGCTGCTAGGGACAGTAAGTGGCTGCTAGGGACAATAAGTGACTGCCAGGGACAGTAAGTGGCTGCCAGGGACAGTAAGTGGCTGCCAGGGACAGTAAGTGGCTGCCAGGGACAGTAAGTGGCTGCCAGGGACAGTAAGTGGCTGCCAGGGACAGTAAGTGGCTGCCAGGGACAGTAAGTGGCTGCCAGGGACAGTAAGTGGCTGCTAAGGACAGTAAGTGGCTGCTAGGGACAGTAAGTGGCTGCTAGGGACAGTAAGTGGCTGCCAGGGACAATAAGTGACTGCCAGGGACAGTAAGTGGCTGCCAGGGACAGTAAGTGGCTGCCAGGGACAGTAAGTGGCTGCCAGGGACAGTAAGTGGCTGCCAGGGACAGTAAGTGGGTGCCAGGGACAGTAAGTGGCTGCCAGGGACAGTAAGTGGCTGCCAGGGACAGTAAGTGGCTGCCAGGGACAGTACAACATAAAAGAAGTAAGATCCCTTGATTGCTTCAAGCGTTGGTTAAACATTTATATGAATGCGATTGGGTGGATATAAATAGGAGCTGCCTCGTATGAGCCAATAGGCCTTCTGCAGTTATATTCATTCTTATGTTCTTAAAGCCAAAAACTCAGTGCATAAATCTTCGAAATAAGACAAAGAGGACAGTAGGATTCCCGTGCGTCTGGGAATACTCAGACCATAGGTTCGAATCCTCATCACGGTTCCTGTGGATTTCCTCAGGAGTTGTTTCGTATGGCCAAAAGGCCCTCTGCATATTCCTCTATTCTTGTTCTTAACATGAAGAAGAATAGAGGGAAAATCTAGATGCACATTCCACCGCGACTACAATGATTAGAAAAGCCGTTGAGGAATGGGACACACTAGTAAACATTCTACCGATTGATGATTGATGAAGATTAAGCCACCCAAGAGGTGGCACGGGCATGATTAGCCCGTAAGCAGTGGCTTTCGAGCCATTACCAGTATCAAAAGATGATACTGGAGATCTGTGGAGGCGCAACTGCACCCTGCGTGACGGGAGATGTCTCCCGCACCCAGTGGTGACTAAATGGTGGTGTGGTGTACATCCGCCACCAAGATAATGTTATTAAACTAAACTAAAACCAGTGTACTAAAACAGAAGCGAAAAATAAACCGGGAAAACGGAGGAATCCTATCTCCATTTAAAACTTTAAATCAAATATCACAGTAGCAATGTTGTCGCGAATAACCGAACTCGATTACGGACTCACCATAGCCCGTGCTACATGGACACTTCGTTCTGAGTAGCTTGATTGATTGATGAAGATTAAGCCACCCAAGAGGTGGCACGGGCATGAATAGTGCGTAAGTGGTGGCCCTTTCGAGCCATTACCAGTATCAAAAGATGATACTGGAGATCTGTGGAGGCGCAACTGCACCCTGCGTGACGGGAGATGTCTCCCGGACCAAGTGGTGACCAAATGGTCTCTGAGTAGCTAAATCTAAAACAACAACAACGAGGGAAAATCTCCTCACCCTTGACGGCTGGGGTGAGGAGGAAGGAACACACAAAAGGCTGCAATAACAGACATTGTTCCCATCCTTGTTGCTGACTCCGACTTCTGTCTGTATAGGATTCTTCTGTCTTGACCAAATACAGCGCCTTGACGTTGCTATTAGTGATGGATCCCACACTTTTCATCATTATTATGATTATGTTGCTCATATTTTACCTGCTTCAGTGTTTAGATCGTTGTGTGGTAAGTGAAGTCTGTCGTTGTTAGGCTGAACCTATTGAATGTCTTCAGTGTAATGTTGACCAAACCACACACACTAGAAGTGAAGGGACGACGTAACATAAGAACAAAGGCAACTGCAGAAGGCCTATTGGCCCATACGAGGCAGTTCCTATCTATAACCACCCACTCCCACTCATATACATGTCCAACCCGCGCTTGAAACCATCAAGGGACCCCCCCCCCCTTCCTCCACTATGTTACGTGGTAATTGGTTTCCCAAATCAACATCCCTGTTACCGAACCAGTATTTACCCAAGTCTTTCCTAAATCTAAGCTTATCCAATTTATACCCATTGTTTTGTGTTCTGTCTTGTGTTGATACTTTTAATACCCTATTAATATCCCCTTTGTTATGTCCATTCATCCACTTGTAAACCTCTATCATGTCACTCCTAACTCTTCGCCTTTCCAGTGAATGCAACGTAAGCTTTGTTAATCTTTCTTCATATGAAAGATTTCTAATTTGGGGAATTAACTTAGTCATCCTACGCTGGACACGCTCAAATGAATTTTTATCCATTCTTAATACGGCGACCAAAACTGAACTGCATAATCTAAATGGGGCCTAACCAGAGCAAGATATAGCTGAAGAACCACACCAGGTGTCTTGTTACTAACGCTTCGATTACTAAATCCCAGTGTCCTATTCGCCTTATTATGAACATTCATGTATTGATCCTTTTGTTTTAAATTCTTACTAATTATAACTCCTAGATCCCTTTCGCAATCTCAACACCATCTAGCTCGTATCTTGTAACTCATCATTACCTGGCCTCAGAACTTTACATTTATCAGCATTAAACTGCATTTGCCAATCCTTTGACCATTTCTAAACCCTATTTAGATCAACTTGAAGTGATAGTGAGTCTTCTTCCGTATTATTTTCCCTACCGATTTTTGGACCATCGGCAAATTTGCAAATGTTGCTACTCAAACCTGAATCTAAATCATTTATATATATTATAAACATCAGAGGTCCCAGGACAGAGCCTTGAGGCACTCCACTTACAACATTTCCCCACTCTGACTTGATTCCATTTTTACTAACTCTGTTTCCTATGGTATAGCCATGCCCTAATCCAGCTTAATATAGCACCCACAATACCATGAGCCTCTATCTTTTTAATCACATGTTCTTATGTTACGTCATGGTACAAGTGAAGAGACATTCTCAAGTCGATTGTTCCTTCACTTGTAGTGTGTGATTTGGTCAACATATTTCAGCCACGTTATTGTGACTCATCGTCTTCAGTGTTATAATTTATAGCAAGAGTTTCGGTACATTTAACATACTAACAGAAAGTTTCTTGTTTCAGACATGGTCCTGCTTGACGAAGGCCTTCCCACTGCTCACGGCCGCCTTTCCAAACAAACAAGTTGATAGTAACTCCCAATCTGACAGCAATCCTTCAACTATCAGCGACTCGGCATCCGAGAGCGACTACCAAGGAGACATTGACTCCATAGATTACAACACTCAGTCGAAGTGGCGTTTACAGTTTCCTCAGCGGCGTTCACAAGATGCGGTTCCTGACGTTGATTTGACCCTCGTCGACTCGGCCTTTGTGAGGTCCCTCGAGAAGGTGCTGGTCCAAGGCCGCCAGAGACACGAGTCTTCCTTGTGCTCTAATACAGACTCTGGTCTTCCTGGCTCCATCCCCTGCCACTACTATGGCTGCCCAACACAGCCTCTTGCCATGTTAATGACAACGATGTCTGTGTACACTTCTAAAAGTTATAATTAATTGTACTCTGTTACAACGGAGCTGCTTTTTAGAATAATTAAGAACATAAGAACAAAGGTAACTGCAGAAGGCCTATTGGCCCATACGAGGCAGCTCCTATTCTATAACCACCCAATCCCACTCATATACTTGTCCAACCCGTGCTTGAAACAATCGAGGGACCCCACCTCCACAATGTTACGCGGCAATTGGTTCCACAAATCAACAACCCTGTTACTGAACCAGTATTTACCCAAGTCTTTCCTAAATCTAAACTTATCCAATTTATATCCATTGTTTCGTGTTCTGTCCTGTGTTGATACTTTTAATACCCTATTAATATCCCCCCGGTTATGTCCATTCATCCACTTGTAAACCTCTATCATGTCACCCCTAACTCTTCGCCTTTCCAGTGAATGCAACTTAAGCTTTGTTAATCTTTCTTCATATGAAAGATTTCTAATTTGGGGAATTAACTTAGTCATCCTACGCTGGACACGTTCAAGTGAATTTATATCCATTCTATAATATGGCGACCAAAACTGAACTGCATAATCTAAATGGGGCCTAACTAGAGCAAGATATAGCTTGAGAACCACACCAGGTGTCTTGTTACTAACGCTGCGATTAATAAATCCAAGTGTCCGATTTGCCTTATTACGAACATTTATGCATTGATCCTTTTGTTTTAAATTCTTACTAATCATAACTCCCAGATCCCTTTCGCAATCCGACTTCGCAATCACAACACCATCTAGCTCGTATCTTGTAACTCTATCATCATTACCTAACCTCAGAACTTTACATTTATCAGCATTAAACTGCATCTGCCAATCCTTTGACCATTTCAAAACCCTATCTAGATCAACTTGAAGTGATAGTGAGTCCTCCTCCGAATTAATTTCCCTACCGATTTTCGTATCATCGGCAAATTTGCAAATGTTGCTACTCAAACCTGAATCTAAATCATTTATATATATTATAAACAACAGAGGTCCCAGGACAGAGCCTTGAGGCACTCCACTTACAACATTTTCCCACTCTGACTTGATTCCATTTATACTAACTCTCTGTTTCCTTTGGTATAGCCATGCCCTAATCCAGCTTAATATAGCACCCCCAATACCATGAGACTCTATTTTTTTAATCAGTCTTTCATGTGGCACTGTATCAAAAGCTTTGCTAAAGTCAAGGTATACAACATCGCAATCCTTACCACTATCAACTGCCTCAACAATGCTAGAATAAAAAGATAACAAATTTGTTAAACATGAACGGCCATTTATAAAACCATGTTGCGACTCAATTATTAATTTATGTTTTTCAAGATGAAGACGAATTTTATTTGCTATTATAGATTCGAGTAACTTTCCCACAATAGACGTTAGGCTAATTGGTCGATAGTTAGACGCAAGTGATCTATCTCCTTTCTTAAAAACTGGTATCACATTAGCAACTTTCCAAAACTCTGGCACTCTGCCTGACTCTATTGATTTATTAAATATGGTTGACAGTGGGTCACAAAGCTCCTCTTTGCATTCTTTAAGCACCCTAGCAAACACTTCATCCGGCCCTGGGGATTTGTTTGGTTTGAGTTTTACTATTTGTTTAAGAACATCCTCCCTGGTAACTGCTAAACTCGTCAACCTGTCCTCGTCCCCACCCACATAGACTTGTTCGGCTGAAGGCATATTGTTAAGTTCCTCTTTAGTAAATACAGATACAAAATATTTATTAAAAATACTACTCATCTCTTCATCACTATCTGTTATTTGACCTGTCTCAGTTTTTAATGGACCTATCCTTTCCCTAGTCTTAGTACGATATAACTGAAAAAACCCTTTAGGATTTGTCTTTGCTTGCCCTGCTATGCGAACTTCATAGTTTCTTTTTGCTTTCCTTATCTCTTTTTTAACATTTCTAACCAGTTGTACGAATTCCTGTTCTAAAGTGACCTCCCCATTTTTAATCCTTTTGTACCAAGCTCTCTTTTTACCTATAAGGTTCTTCAAATTCTTTGTTATCCACTTTGGGTCATTAGTATACGATCTATTCAATTTGTATGGTATACTACGTTCCTGTGCTTTGTTTAGAATATTCTTAAATAAGTTATATATTGAATCCACATCGAAATCCCCATTTAAGTCACCTATCGCTGGGTTCATGTCTCGCTCCAAGACCGGCCCACACCCCATACCCAAGCCTTTCCAATCAATTTGACCCAAAAAATTTCTTAGGCTATTTAAATCAGCTTTTCGAAAATCTGGCACTTTAACAGAATTTTCTCCTACTGGTCTATTCCATTCTATGCTAAATCTGATTTCTTTGTGATCACTGCTCCCTAGCTCACTCCCTATTTCGATGTCATTAATTTGCGTTTCCCTGTTAGTTAACACTAAATCTAAAATATTATTTTCCCGTGTTGGTTCCTTAATGTGTTGCGTAAGAAAGCAATCGTCAATTAATTCTAGAAAATCTTCTGCTTCACTATTCCCTGTTTTGTTCAACCAGTTTATTCCGCTAAAATTAAAGTCACCCATGACATAAATACTGTTAGATCTAGATGCTCTAGTTATTTCATCCCATAGATGCTTTGCTTCCATTCTGTCTAAATTTGGTGGCCTATATATTACTCCTATTATAATATTATTAGCTTTTTCGTTTAATTCAATCCAAATAGTTTCTGTGTGTGGCTCTGTTTTGATTCCCTCTTTGAGACTACATTTCAAATTGTCCCTAACATATATGGCTACTCCACCTCCTCGTCTAATATATCTATCTGTGTGAAATAGTTTAAATCCATATATTTGATATTCAGCTAATAGTTCTCTATTTTCTACATTCATCCACGTTTCGGTAAGTGCAATAATATCTATTTTTTCTGTGCAGACAAGAGCATTTAATTCGTTAATTTTATTTCTTAGACTTCTACTGTTAGTGTAATATACCCTAAGTGAATTGTTATTTTGCGGACCTTCTCTTTCCCTGATCGTTTTGCCAATTCCTTTCTCCCACAAACACATACTTTTATTACCTCCTTCCTCCAAATCAATTCCCATACCTCTATCTACTAACAGTTTAAACCCAAACAAACACCTCTAACCACTTCTTCTAGCGAGTTCGCAACAGCAACAACCCCAGCTCTCGATAGATGCACCCCATCACGAGCATACATTTCATTTCTTCCATAGAAGTGTTCCCAGTTGTCTATGAAAGATATTGCATTTGATTTGCAATATCTTTCCAGCCGGCAATTGACACCAAGTGCCCTCGATATCCATTCATTTCCCACTCCCTTTCTTGGAAGAATGCCACATATGATCGGGATTCCTCCCTTGCTCCTAACTAACTCTATGGCTTTTTTATACCTCTGAATCAGTTCCTCACTCCTGACTCGACCAACATCATTTCCTCCCACGCTAATGCAAATAATGGGATTGTTCCCATTACCAGCCATAATATCATTCATGTTGTTTATAATATCACCAATGCCAGCTCCGGGATAGCAAACCCTTAACCTGTTCCCCCTATCTCTAGCACAAAACGTTCTTTCCAAATACCTTATCTGGGAATCTCCCACAACTAATGTTTGCTTAGGTACTTCCTTTACTTTCTGAGGGGCCTGCGCTTCCTTTCACTTCGTTGCTTTCCCTTTTGCGCGATCCAGTCTCTCCACAGCACTCGTCCTCCAAAACGTCAAATGAATTTGAAGTTGCTATGGCGTTTGAAGGCGGCTTTATCAAAGTCTTCTTAAGGCCCCTGTCTTTCGCAACTCTCCAAGACGAGGTGTTTATTATTTTAGTGTTTAACTAAATTAGTGTTTAACACCGGAAAGCTCTCTCACTGGGCATCAGACAAGGCCCGGCCCCTAGGGAGATTACTCCCACAACATACCCTGTGTTAGTGGAGATGTCTGGCCTCACAGGTGTAACATGAAGATAATAAATATTTACAGTACTGTATTCCTTTAAAACTCCAACCATAAGAAAGCCAGTATATTGTCTGCTTTCAGACAACACTCAGCCCCCCTGTTTAAATCCCTAAACATGCTAACCTTAAATCCCTAAACATGCAAACACTGTTCTGAAACTCTTCCTAGACAGATGTAATAGAACTCCATAATCACCACACCAGAAATAAATATCTCTTTGATATCCCCAGAGTCAAACTTGATCTGTATAAACACTCTATGCAAATAAAGGGACCCAGTCTATGGAACTCACTCCTAACGAATTGAAAATCTGTAAAATTTTTGCCTTTTTCAAAAATACAACCAAAAAGTGCCTAATTTCGCCTCCATAGTTTTCTACCTTGTGCTTTAAACTCGCACTGTATCTTGTGCTACCCCACTCCCCCAATATATGTACCTTTCCGTACATATAGTGTACATAAAGTCGTACAATTTCATATTTTACTGCATTATACCATGAAATAAACCTCAAATTATGCTACAATGTTACACATCCACTACGTTATGCGGTAATTGGTTCCACAAATCAACAATCCTGTTACCGAGCCAGTATTTACCCAAGTCTTTCCTAAATCTAAACTTATCCAATTTATGTTAGTGTTAAAAAAGTGTTAAAGGTAAAAAAGGTAAAAGTGTTAAACAATTTATGCCCATTGTTTCGTGTTCTGTCTTGTGTTGATACTTTTAATACCCTATGTTATGTCCATTCATCCACTTGTAAACCTCTATCATGTAACCCTAACTCTTCGCTTTTCCAGTTAATGTAATTTAAGCTTTGTTAATCTTTCTTCATATGAAAAATTTCGAATTTGGGGAATTAACTTAGTCATCCTACGCTGGACACGCTCAAATGAATTTATATCCATTCTTAATACGGCGATCAAAACTGAACTGCATAATCTTAATGGGGCCTAACCAGAGTAAGATATAGTTGAAGAACAACACCAGGTGTCTTGTTACTAACGCTTCGATTAATAAATCCCAGTGTCCTATTTGCCTTATTACGAACATTCATGCATTGATCCTTTGGTTTTAAATTCTTACTAATCATAACTCCCAGATCCCTCGCAATCCGACTTCGCAATCTCAACACCATCTAGCTCGTATCTTGTAATTCTATCATCATTACCTAGCCTCAGAACTTTACACTTATCAGCATTAAACTGCATTTGCCAATCTTTTGACCATTTCAAAACCATATTTTGATCAACTTGAAGTGATAGTAAGTTTTCTTCCATATTAATTTCCCTACCGATTTTTGTATCATCTGCAAATTTGCAAATATTGCTACTCAAAACTGAATCTAAAGTCAAAGGTACACAACATCACAATCCTTACCAACATCATAATCCTTACCACAGCGATAGGTGACGTAAATGGGGATTTCGATGTGAATTCAATATATAACTTATTTAAGAATATTCTAAACAAAGCACAGGAACGTAGTATACCATACAAATTGAATAGATCGAATACTTATGACCCAAAGTGGATAACAAAGAATTTGAAGAACCTTATAGGTAAAAAGAGAGCTTGGTACAAAAGGATTAAAAATGAGGAGGTCACTTTAGAACAGGAATTCGTACAACTGGTTAGAAATGTTAAAAAAGAGATAAGGAAAGCAAAAAGAAACTATGAAGTTCGCATAGCAGAGCAAGCAAAGACAAATCCTAAAGTTTTTTTTTCAGTTATATCGTACTAAGACTAGGGAAAGGATAGGTCCATTAAAAACTGAGACAGGTCAAATAACAGATAGTGATGAAGAGATGAGTAGTATTTTTAATAAATATTTTGTATCTGTATTTACTAAAGAGGAACTTAACAATATGCCTTAAGCCGAACAAGTCTATGTGGGTGGGGACGAGGACAGGTTGACGAGTTTAGCAGTTACCAGGGAGGATGTTCTTAAACAATTAGTAAAACTCAAACCAAACAAATCCCCAGGGCCGGATGAAGTGTTTGCCAGGGTGCTTAAAGAATGCAAAGAGGAGCTTTGTGACCCACTGTCAACCATATTTAATAAATCAATAGTCAGGCAGAGTGCCAGAGTTTTGGAAAGTTGCTAATGTGATACCAGTTTTTAAGAAAGGATATAGATCACTTGCGTCTAACTATCGACCAATTAGCCTAACGTCTATTGTGGGAAAGTTACTCGAATCCATAACAGCAAATAAAATTCGTCTTCATCTTGAAAAACATAAATTAATAATTGAGTCGCAACATGATTTATAAATGGCCGTTCATGTTTAACAAATTTGTTATCTTTTTATTCTAGTATTGTTGAGGCAGATGATACTGCCTCAACAGTATCTGGTAAGGATTACGATGAACATAAGAACATAAGAACATAAGAACAAAGGTAACTGCAGAAGGCCTATTGGCCCATTCGAGGCAGCTCCTATTCTATAACCACCCAATCCCACTCATATACTTGTCCAATCCGCGCTTGAAACAATCGAGGGACCCCACCTCCACCACGTTACGCGGCAATTGGTTCCACAAATCAACAACCCTGTTACTGAACCAGTATTTACCCAAGTCTTTCCTAAATCTAAACTTATCCAATTTATACCCATTGTTTCGTGTTCTGTCCTGTGTTGATACTTTTAATATCCTATTAATATCCCCCTTGTTATGTTCATTCACCCACTTGTAAACCTCTATCATGTCGCCCCTAACTCTTCGCCTTTCCAGTGAATGCAACTTAAGCTTTGTTAATCTTTCTTCATATGAAAGATTTCTAATTTGGAGAATTAACTTAGTCATCCTACGCTGGACACGTTCAAGTGAATTTATATCCATTCAATAATATGGCGACCAAAACTGAACTGCATAATCTAAATGGGGCCTAACTAGAGCAAGATATAGCTTGAGAACCACACTAGGTGTCTTGTTACTAACGCTGCGATTAATAAATCCAAGTGTCCGATTTGCCTTATTACGAACATTTATGCATTGATCCTTTTGTTTTAAATTCTTACTAATCATAACTCCCAGATCCCTTTCGCAATCCGACTTCGCAATCACAACACCATCTAGCTCGTATCTTGTAACTCCATCATCATTACCTAACCTCAGAACTTTACATTTATCAGCATTAAACTGCATCTGCCAATCCTTTGACCATTTCAAAACCCTATCTAGATCAACTTGAAGTGATAGTGAGTCCTCCTCCGAATTAATTTCCCTACCGATTTTCGTATCATCGGCAAATTTGCAAATGTTGCTACTCAAACCTGAATCTAAATCATTTATATATATTATAAACAACAGAGGTCCCAGGACAGAGCCTTGAGGCACTCCACTTACAACATTTTCCCACTCTGACTTGATTCCATTTATACTAACTCTGTTTCCTTTGGTATAGCCATGCCCTAATCCAGCTTAATATAGCACCCCCAATACCATGAGACTCTATCTTTTTAATCAGTCTTTCATGTGGCACTGTATCAAAAGCTTTGCTAAAGTCAAGGTATACAACATCGCAATCCTTACCACTATCAACTGCCTCAACAATGCTAGAATAAAAAGATAACAAATTTGTTAAACATGAACGGCCATTTATAAAACCATGTTGCGACTCAATTATTAATTTATGTTTTTCAAGATGAAGACGAATTTTATTTGCTATTATAGATTCGAGTAACTTTCCCACAATAGACGTTAGGCTAATTGGTCGATAGTTAGACGCAAGTGATCTATCTCCTTTCTTAAAAACTGGTATCACATTAGCAACTTTCCAAAACTCTGGCACTCTGCCTGACTCTATTGATTTATTAAATATGGTTGACAGTGGGTCACAAAGCTCCTCTTTGCATTCTTTAAGCACCCTGGCAAACACTTCATCCGGCCCTGGGGATTTGTTTGGTTTGAGTTTTACTATTTGTTTAAGAACATCCTCCCTGGTAACTGCTAAACTCGTCAACCTGTCCTCGTCCCCACCCACATAGACTTGTTCAGCTGAAGGCATATTGTTAAGTTCCTCTTTAGTAAATACAGATACAAAATATTTATTAAAAATACTACTCATCTCTTCATCACTATCTGTTATTTGACCTGTCTCAGTTTTTAATGGACCTATCCTTTCCCTAGTCTTAGTACGATATAACTGAAAAAAACCTTTAGGATTTGTCTTTGCTTGCCCTGCTATGCGAACTTCATAGTTTCTTTTTGCTTTCCTTATCTCTTTTTTAACATTTCTAACCATTTGTACGAATTCCTGTTCTAAAGTGACCTCCCCATTTTTAATCCTTTTGTACCAAGCTCTCTTTTTACCTATAAGGTTCTTCAAATTCTTTGTTATCCACTTTGGGTCATTAGTATTCGATCTATTCAATTTGTATGGTATACTACGTTCCTGTGCTTTGTTTAGAATATTCTTAAATAAGTTATATATTGAATCCACATCGAAATCCCCATTTAAGTCACCTATCGCTGGGTTCATGTCTCGCTCCAAGACCGGCCCACACCCCATACCCAAGACTTTCCAATCAATTTGACCCAAAAAATTTCTTAGGCTATTAAAATCAGCTTTTCGAAAATCTGGCACTTTAACAGAATTTTCTCCTACTGGTCTATTCCATTCTATGCTAAATCTGATCAGAGTGCCAGAGTTTTGGAAAGTTGCTAATGTGATACCAGTTTTTAAGAAAGGAGATAGATCACTTGCGTCTAACTATCGACCAATTAGCCTAACGTCTATTGTGGGAAAGTTACTCTAATCTATAATAGCAAATAAAATTCGTCTTCATCTTGAAAAACATAAATTAATAATTGAGTCGCAACATGGTTTTATAAATGGCCGTTCATGTTTAACAAATTTGTTATCTTTTTATTCTAGCATTGTTGAGGCAGTTGATAGTGGTAAGGATTGCGATGTTGTATACCTTGACTTTAGCAAAGCTTTTGATACAGTGCCACATGAAAGACTGATTAAAAAAATAGAGTCTCATGGTATTGGGGGTGCTATATTAAGCTGGATTAGGGCATGGCTATACCAAAGGAAACAGAGAGTTAGTATAAATGGAATCAAGTCAGAGTGGGAAAATGTTGTAAGTGGAGTGCCTCAAGGCTCTGTCCTGGGACCTCTGTTGTTTATAATATATATAAATGATTTAGATTCAGGTTTGAGTAGCAACATTTGCAAATTTGCCGATGATACGAAAATCGGTAGGGAAATTAATTCGGAGGAGGACTCACTATCACTTCAAGTTGATCTAGATAGGGTTTTGAAAAGGTCAAAGGATTGGCAGATGCAGTTTAATGCTGATAAATGTAAAGTTCTGAGGTTAGGTAATGATGATAGAGTTACAAGATACGAGCTAGATGGTGTTGTGATTGCGAAGTCGGATTGCGAAAGGGATCTGGGAGTTATGATTAGTAAGAATTTAAAACAAAAGGATCAATGCATAAATGTTCGTAATAAGGCAAATCGGACACTTGGATTTATTAATCGCAGCGTTAGTAACAAGACACCTGGTGTGGTTCTCAAGCTATATCTTGCTCTAGTTAGGCCCCATTTAGATTATGCAGTTCAGTTTTGGTCGCCATATTATAGAATGGATATAAATTCACTTGAACGTGTCCAGCGTAGGATGACTAAGTTAATTCCCCAAATTAGAAATCTTTCATATGAAGAAAGATTAACAAAGCTTAAGTTGCATTCACTGGAAAGGCGAAGAGTTAGGGGCGACATGATAGAGGTTTACAAGTGGGTGAATGGACATAACAAGGGGGATATTAATAGGGTATTAAAAGTATCAACACAGGACAGAACACGAAACAATGGGTATAAATTGGATAAGTTTAGATTTAGGAAAGACTTGGGTAAATACTGGTTCAGTAACAGGGTTGTAGATTTGTGGAACCAATTGCCGCGTAACGTGGTGGAGGTGGGGTCCCTCGATTGTTTCAAGCGCGGGTTGGACAAGTATATGAGTGGGATTGGGTGGTTAATGAATAGGGGCTGCCTCGTATGGGCCAATAGGCCTTCTGCAGTTACCTTTGTTCTTATGTTCTTATGTTCTTATGATTTCTTTGTGATCACTGCTCCCTAGCTCACTCTCTATTTCGATGTCATTAATTTGCGTTTCCCTGTTAGTTAACACTAAATCTAAAATATTATTTTCCCGTGTTGGTTCCTTAATGTGTTGCGTAAGAAAGCAATCGTCAATTAATTCTAGAAAATCTTCTGCTTCACTATTCCCTGTTTTGTTCAACCAGTTTATTCCGCTAAAATTAAAGTCACCCATGACATAAATACTGTAAGATCTAGATGCTCTAGATATTTCATCCCATAGGTGCTTTGCTTCCATTCTGTCTAAATTTGGTGGCCTATATATTACTCCTATTATAATATTATTAGCTTTTTCGTTTAATTCTATCCAAATAGTTTCTGTGTGTGGCTCTGTTTTGATTCCCTCTTTGAGACTACATTTCAAATTGTCCCTAACATATATGGCTACTCCACCTCCTCGTCTAATATATCTACCTGTGTGAAATAGTTTAAATCCGTATATTTGATATTCAGCTAATAGTTCTCTATTTTCTACATTCATCCACGTTTCGGTAAGTGCAATAATATCTATTTTTTTCTGTGCAGACAAGAGCATTTAATTCGTTAATTTTATTTCTTAGACTTCTACTGTTAGTGTAATATACCCTAAGTGAATTGTTATTTTGCGGACCTTCTCTTTCCCTGATCGTTTTGCCAATTCCTTTCTCCCACAAACACATACTTTTATTACCTCCTTCCTCCAAATCAATTCCCATACCTCTATCTACTAACAGTTTAAACCCAAACAAACACCTCTAACCACTTCTTCCAACGAGTTCGCAACAGCAACAACCCCAGCTCTCGATAGATGCACCCCATCACGAGCATACATTTCATTTCTTCCATAGAAGTGTTCCCAGTTGTCTATGAAAGATATTGCATTTGATTTGCAATATCTTTCCAGCCGGCAATTGACACCAAGTACCCTCGATATCCATTCATTTCCCACTCCCTTTCTTGGAAGAATGCCACATATGATCGGGATTCCTCCCTTGCTCCTAACTAATTCTATGGCTGTTTTATACCTCTGAATCAGTTCCTCACTCCTAACTCGACCAACATCATTTCCTCCCACGCTAATGCAAATAATGGGATTGTTCCCATTACCAGCCATAATATCATTCATGTTTTTTATAATATCACCAATGCCAGCTCCGGGATAGCAAACCCTTAACCTGTTCCCCCTATCTCTAGCACAAAACGCTCTATCCAAATACCTTATCTGGGAATCTCCCACAACTAATGTTTGCTTAGGTACCTTTACTTTCTGAGGGGCCTGCTCTTCCTTTCTCTTCGTTGCTTTCCCTTTTGCGCGATCCGCAGTCTCACCACAGCACTCGTCCTCCAAAACGTCAAATGAATTAGAAGTTGCTATGGCGTTTGAAGGCGGCTTTATCAAAGTCTTCTTAAGGCCCCTGTCTTTCGCAACTCTCCAAGACGAGGTCCCTTTACTACTGGTCTCCTCCTTCGTTACTTCTCGTTGTTCTTTAAGCTGACGCACCTCCTCCCGCAGAGAGTCCAACTCTGTCCTCAGGGCTCCCACTAGAGTCACCAGGTCCTTAACTACAACTTCCATATTGCTATGATAATATAACACAAGTTACAAGATGTTGTGTACCTTGACTTTAGCAAAGCTTTTGATACAGTGCCACATGAAAGACTGATTAAAATGATAGAGTCTCATGGTATTGGGGATGCTATATTAAGCTGGATTAGGGTATGGCTATACCAAAGGAAACAGAGAGTTAGTATAAATAGAGTCAAGTCAGAGTGGGAAAATTTTGTAAGTGGGGTGCCTCAGGGCTCTGTCCTGGGACCTCTGTTGTTTATAATATATATAAATGATTTAGATTCAGGTTTGAGTAGCAACATTTGCAAATTTGCCGATGATACGAAAATCGGTAAGGAAATTTATTCGGAGGAGGACTCACTATCACTTCAAGTTGATCTAGATAGGGTTTTGAAATGGTCGAAGGATTGGCAGATGCAGTTTAATGCTGATAAATGTAGAGTTCTGAGGTTAGGTAATAAGAACATAAGAACATAAGAACAAAGGTAACTGCAGAAGGCCTATTGGCCCATACGAGGCAGCTCCTATTCTATAACCACCCAATCCCACTCATATACTTGTCCAACCCGTGCTTGAAACAATCGAGGGACCCCACCTCCACAATGTTACGCGGCAATTGGTTCCACAAATCAACAACCCTGTTACTGAACCAGTATTTACCCAAGTCTTTCCTAAATCTAAACTTATCCAATTTATATCCATTGTTTCGTGTTCTGTCCTGTGTTGATACTTTTAATACCCTATTAATATCCCCCCGGGTATGTCCATTCATCCACTTGTAAACCTCTATCATGTCACCCCTAACTCTTCGCCTTTCCAGTGAATGCAACTTAAGCTTTGTTAATCTTTCTTCATATGAAAGATTTCTAATTTGGGGAATTAACTTAGTCATCCTACGCTGGACACGTTCAAGTGAATTTATATCCATTCTATAATATGGCGACCAAAACTGAACTGCATAATCTAAATGGGGCCTAACTAGAGCAAGATATAGCTTGAGAACCACACCAGGTGTCTTGTTACTAACGCTGCGATTAATAAATCCAAGTGTCCGATTTGCCTTATTACGAACATTTATGCATTGATCCTTTTGTTTTAAATTCTTACTAATCATAACTCCCAGATCCCTTTCGCAATCCGACTTCGCAATCACAACACCATCTAGCTCGTATCTTGTAACTCTATCATCATTACCTAACCTCAGAACTTTACATTTATCAGTATTAAACTGCATCTGCCAATCCTTTGACCATTTCAAAACCCTATCTAGATCAACTTGAAGTGATAGTGAGTCCTCCTCCGAATTAATTTCCCTACCGATTTTCGTATCATCGGCAAATTTGCAAATGTTGCTACTCTAACCTGAATCTAAATCATTTATATATATTATAAACAACAGAGGTCCCAGGACAGAGCCTTGAGGCACTCCACTTACAACATTTTCCCACTCTGACTTGATTCCATTTATACTAACTCTCTGTTTCCTTTGGTATAGCCATGCCCTAATCCAGCTTAATATAGCACCCCCAATACCATGAGACTCTATTTTTTTAATCAGTCTTTCATGTATAATGATGATAGGGTTACAAGATACGAGCTAGATGGTGTTGAGATTGCTAAGTCGAATTGCGAAAGGGATTCTTACTATGATTAGTAAGAATTTAAAACAAAAGGATCAATGCATAAATGTTCGTAATAAGGCAAATCGGACACTTGGATTTATTAATCGCAGCGTTAGTAACAAGACACCTGGTGTGGTTCTCAAGCTATATCTTGCTCTAGTTAGGCCCCATTTAGATTATGCAGTTCAGTTTTGGTCGCCATATTATAGAATGGATATAAATTTACTTGAACGTGTCCAGCGTAGGATGACTAAGTTAATTCCCAAAATTAGAAATCTTTCATATGAAGAAAGATTAACAAAGCTTAAGTTGCATTCACTGGAAAGGCAAAGAGTTAGGGGTGACATGATAGAGGTTTACAAGTGGGTGAATGGACATAACAAAGGGGATATTAATAGGGTATTAAAAGTATCAACACAAGACAGAACACGAAACAATGGGTATAAATTGGATAAGTTTAGATTTAGGAAAGACTTGGGTAAATACTGGTTCAGTAACAAGGTTGTTGATTTGTGGAACCAATTGCCGCGTAACATTGTGGAGGTGGGGTCCCTCTATTGTTTCAAGCATGGGTTGGACATGTATATGAGTGGGATTGGGTGGTTATAAATAGGAGCTGCCTCGTATGGGCCAATAGGCCTTCTGCAGTTGCCTTTGTTCTTATGTTATCAACTGCCTCAACTATGCTGGAATAAAAAGATAGCAAATTTGTTAAACATAAACGGCCATTTGTAAAACCATGTTGCGACTCATTTATTAATTTATATTTTTCAAGATGACGACGAATTGTATTTGCAATTATCAATTCAAGTAACTTTCCCTCAATAGACGTTAGGCTAATTGGCCGATAGTTTGATGCAAGTGATCTATCTTCTTTCTTAAAAACTGGTACCACATTAGCTACCTTCCATGACTCTGGCACTCTGCCTGACTCTACTGATTTATTAAATATGGTAGACATTGGCTTGCAAAGCTCCTCTTTGCATTCTTTAAGCACCCTCGCAAACATTTCATCCGGCCATGGGGATTTGTTTGGTTTTAGTTTTACTGTTTTTTTAATTGCAACTGCTAAATTAGTGAACCTGTCCTTGTCCCCACCCACATAGACTTGTTCGGCTGAAGGCATATTTTTAAGTTCCTCTTTAGTAAATACAGATATAAAATATTTATTAAAAATACTACTCATCTCCTCGTCATTATCCGTTATTTGACCTGTCTCAGTTTTTAATGGACCTATCCTTTCCCTAGTCTTAGTTCGATATAACTGAAAAAAAAAACTTTAGGATTTGTTTTCGCTTGCCCTGCTATGCGAACTTCATAGTTTATTTTTGCTTTCTTATCTCTTTTTTAATATTTCTAACCAGTTGTGCGAATTCCTGTTCTAAACTGACTTCCCCATTCTTAATCCTTTTGTACCACGCTCTCTTTTTATCTATAAGGTTCTTCAAATCCTTTGTTATCCACCTGTATCCACTTTGGGTAGGTTACAATCACTTAGTTACTACCTACAATTAGCAAAATAAACTTGGGATATTTGGCAAAAATTTCTGGTAGCAGATCATTTGAATGAAATATTTACACATCTCTGGGACATTTTTTATAGAATTGTCTCTGAATTCACGTATCTTTTCGCACTCCATCACATAGTGACGGATGGTGAGCGAATAATTTTGTTAACATTGTCTTCATCGTTGACACAGTTTACATTTGGTCAGGTCTACATCGGCAGATAATGAGAATTCCCAGAGATAATTGTAACCGAGTTCAAGCCGAGCACTAGAAACATATAGAAGTCTGCTGATTTTATTGGATGGTGTATCCAACGTAACTCCAAGGTGTATGTGTAGGATTACAGGAAGTAGTAAAATGTGGTAAAAATCCGCTGCCCACTGGATGGGGGGCTTTGTGCAGGACAAACATATCAATTGTGACACTAGCTCTCCACATATGTCAGTTGCTTAATTTAGAAACTGTACTGGTGGTCGATCTCGAACCCATTGTTGATGTGACGACTTATATTGAATTTTGTAACTAGCTCATCAAGATTGTAACTTTTTAAATAACAAACGACCAATATACCAGAATATTGTGAACGAGTGTAGAGAGAGAATGTTAAGACATTAGACAATAAATGGGCATAAATGTGGGAATGTGTCACATGTGGGAATACTGCTGAATGAGGCAGTTGATGAGACAGCCAAGAAATCTCGGAAATAACTCTTGTCGATGTTGTATGTCAGACAACTTTGAAACAAATAAAGACAGTAGGTCATCCTCTTGGATCACGATGATCCAAGAGGATGAAGACAATGTTAAAAGAATGGCAACGGTGGACAGCAGTAACACACTTAAATTAAGAATTGTGCAATAATAAATACAAAACCGTCCTTCACTTATGGTGGAGTAAAGTCTACTTGGAAGGACTCAATTTACATGAGATTAAGATTAGGATACATATATATCTGGCAATACGGTGTTGATGTCAGTAAAACAGATAAGGAGTGTAAATTATGTAGTATGCCGCACGCCCATACCTAACAACATTATGTATTAGAATGTCAACTTATTGATAACTGTTACGACCCTGGGTTCCTCAAGTGGAAACCAGAGGTCAAATTGAACTAAATAAGCTACGTTAGATTAGCAAGACGCAAGTCGACGTGTCTTTGTTCGTATCTTCCCTGCCAAACGTAGACGAATCTTGTTGCTCACAAGCATTCAGACTCTTGAGCTTGTTGTGGATTAAGTATAACATTGTTATAAGATTAACTACCCTGAGAACGAGTAAAGTAACAATATGTTGCATAGGGGAAGATTTTTAATGTGTTTAGCTGCACGATCAATTAGGCTCCTCCCGGCACTACCCAATGCGGGAACCCTGAGCTGGTCGCTGGAAGCTTTTTTCTCTGTTGGCGTTCGAGGTGTGAACAGCAGGACTCTGTGGCTGCACCTCTCTCCCTTCTACCTTTCCTCTTACTTATTTCCCTTATCTTAAGTTAGGTATATCCTGTGTTGTAAGTGTGCCTACTCTGGTAGTAACGATTGGTGAGACCTGGGGGTAGTATTTGCCAGTGTTTTGGGTACCCCTAAGTGTTGTGTTTTGTTGTGTTAGGGTACCACGTGGTCTCACTACCCTAAGCTGCATCCAGCTTCAGTTCTTAACCAGTAGTACTTTACCCTAGCTTATTCTCAGTGTAAACCTTGTATCCTGCTTATGTGGACCAAGGCTTTTAACGTAAGATAGTGTGGTAAAGTAATTATTATTGTTATTGGTGTGAATGTATATGGGGGTTGTTAAGGGGTTAATAAATAAGTAAGTTAGTTAAAGGAGTATCCATTTTTCCTGTGTAAGAGATCTATGATCAACCTCTAGGCTGACTATTTGCTGTAATAAGCCACTACAAGGTTATTTTTTATAGATTAGTGGGGGCCGGGCCTTTGAGATCTCCCATATTTGATAACTCTTAATTCTAACTACTGCCCCTACACCCATGTTATACTATATCCCCCCATAGTACAGACTCTCATTTATAACAATAACTATAGAAATAAAGTACCACATCAAATTGTTTGGATGTGTGATAATGGTATGATAAACAGTATACTTAGGAGCTACAAGAATTTTGCCCCAAGAGTGTAACAATTATATGCTGTGCTTACTATATTAACCTGCAATGTTAAATGGGACTTTTGTACTGTGATTTGTGGATTTATACTCACAGGATTTGTGCGCCCCTTGACGGACTTGATGTATTTTATTGTCTCAATAAACGTACTTGAACTTGAAGGCCAGAAAACACGAGTATAAAGAGCTATGACATGTTTAGATCCGAGAATTATATGTACGGGCAGCATACAATATCCACAATGTCTAATTCTGACATTGTAATTGCCAGAATTAGGTTGGGATATTGATATCTATGGCAGGTGGCTGCTGGTAATGACTCCCCCAATGGTGAACATTCCAATTGTAAACTATGTGAACAAGAGCTGGGACACACTTTAGTTAGCTTAATAATTATTCCCGGTACATGAACAACACATACTTAAACTATATTTTAACTGGAATTTGATTAATTGTAAATTAGTAGTAATATAACTACAAAAATAATCTCATTAACTTATTAATTGATGCTATCGATATATAAAACAAAAATTCATATAGTTTATAAATAATTTTTTATTTCTTATTCCTAATATTGCAAAATAATATGCAAGTTTTGTTTAGATTATAAAGAGATTTATTATTTTTATATTTTCCAAGACAGATTTTAAAATTAATAATTGTAAAAATATTTTATTAAAAGTAAATACTTCTTATTATAAAGTCCATAACGGCTGTGTGTTTTGTCTCCACTCAGTTACTGTAGTCTAAATGTCTTGGGAGGGGCCGGGGAAATTTGTAGGAAAAAGTAAGAAATTTGCATCATTATAATTTATCTCAAAGTTTACGTGTGTTTTGAGACTCATATTTATGCGTTAACAGAAGTTTCCCCATATTTCATATAAAAATTTTAGATTAAATTCAAAATGTGATATAATAATATTTTTAATTTTTTGAAATGGTATCCCCGCCATATATTTTTAAGAAAATGGATAAAAACATTGTTTTCTTTAATTCAAAATTTACCAACATCTATATATTTATTTATTTATATACGGGCATCATAAAACATCCGCTAGACAGTGTAACATCGTGATTGCCAGAATTAGGCTGGGATATTGATATCTATGGCAGGTGACAGCAGGTAATGACTCCCCCAATGGTGAACATTCCAATTGTAAACTATGTGAACACGAGCTGTGACATACTCCTCCGACACTATATTTGTGATTGTCCTGTTATAAGTGACTTCAGACCTAATGGTATGAGGTACTTTGAGCTCTGTAATTACTTCATACACACAGGAATATTGGAAGATATTCTTGTGCTATACCCAGATTTTGCTAATGGAGGCTAATAGATCAGTATTACGTTTCATGTTCTCTCTTGATTCCATGTATGACTGGCCGTCCTGTGAGGTGGGGATGTTGGATGAGCTTGTAGCTGTTTTTTTTTATCTACATTGTGTGGTCTTTTATACAGAATGTGGTAGCAGCACATTGCTGTGCTTGTTAATAATTAGTTAGTTTAGTTCATTTATTATGGCACATAATGGGCTCAGGGACTGAACCCCACAATTCATTTAGCTAAGCAAGTTACAATCTTGATGAACTAGTTACAAAATTCAATATAAGTCGTCACATCATCAATGGGTTCGAGATCGACCACAAATACAATTTCTAAATTAAGCGACTGACATATGTGGAGAGCTAGTTTAGTTTAGTTAATTTATTATGCACCGCATACCCATCTTGTGGGCGGTAGTGGAAAGGGTTACAGAGGCACATAATGGGCTCAGGGACTGAACCCCACAATTCATTTAGCTAAGCAAGTTGCAATCTTGATGAGCTAGTTACAAAATTCAATATAAGTCATCACATCAACAATGGGATCGAGATCGACCTCAAGTACAGGTTCTAAATTAAGCAACTGACATATGTGGAGAGCTAGTATCAAAATTTATATGTTTGTCCTGCACACCGCCCCCCATCCAGTGGGCAGCGGTGGATAGGTTACAATCACTTAGTTACTACCTACAGTTAGCAAACTGGGGATATTTGGCTAAAATTTCTGGTAGCAGATCAATTTGAATGAAATATTGACACATCGCTGGAACATTGGTTATAGAATTGTCTCTAAATTCGTATCTTTTCGCACTCCATCACATAGTGACGGAGGGTGTGCGAATAATTTTGTTGACACAGTTTACATTTGGTCAGGTCTACATCAGCAGATAATGAGAATCCTAGAGATACTTGTAACCGAGTCTAAGCCGAGCAGTAGTCACATCTAGAAGTCTGCTGATTTTATTGGATGATCCATAGATGTGTGGCTCCTCTTGCATGATAGTATGATGATAGATGGAATTACTGGTGTCTATTTCACTTTGCCTCAGATCTACAAGATCTTGTTGAAGTTCTCGGTGTACTGCTGCTCTCAGATTGCTCATTGACAATCCAAGGTTACACTCAACGGCTCCTTTAAAGTCAGATTCTTTGGCTAACTTATCAGCTCTATCATGCATTCGGAGCCCAACATGAGATGAAGACCACATGAAATGCACTCTGTTACCATCCTTAATAATTTTGTTGTATTTGTGTCTAGCTTCGGACACGAGCATGTTACAGTTATGTCTTAAAGAGTTGAGAGCATTTAAGGATGATAAGGAGTCACTTACAATTAATGTATCAGTTTTGAGACTTGTACACATTTCAGTGCAAGGATCAAGGCAAATAGTTCAGTCTGAAGGGTAGAGGCCCAGTTGTTTATACGGACTCCCCACTCAAAGTATAGCCATCGCCCATTGTCAGGACAACTGCACTTCCAGCTGCACCCGTGGTGCGGTGTAGGGAACCATCAGTGTATATAATTTGAGAGAGAGAATGCTCTGTGGACAGAGCATCAATATGGCTTAAGGCGTTGAGCTTTGCCTCAAGACGAAGCTTGGGCTGATCTCTAATTTGCTTCTTGGGTGGAAAGGGAGGGATTAAAACTGGAAAGGGTGTAACCTCCCACGGTGCAGGAAAGTGCCGTTGTTGTTTCTCTTGGTACAAATCATGAACCCCATACATTCTTGTTACGGACCCGAGCCCAACGTCCGAGCACGGAGCAGTGACGACCACGCCATCTGTGGGTCAGCTCCCGAAACCCCCTCCAAATGGACAGCGCCATCAAGAGAGGACAGGAAATACCAGTCACAAGGGCTAGTTTCCCGCCCTGATCAGCTCATAACACAGCCGCTGCTGACCTCTGGTGAGGTGGCGCTCAGACAGCAACGCCATCTATGGATTGGATAGGTGGGCGTTTGGGTCTGAGCCGGTAAGTGACGTGCCCTAGTGTGTAATCGTTACTGATGACGTGTCTGATTACAGAGTCGACCTGGGACTGCTGTAATGAACGTTGAGTCAGTCTACCCAAGGCAGCCGACTTGTCTCCAAGTGTTTGCTGCAGCAGCTGTGAGTCGCCCCCCGGATGAATACTGTAGTGTTACCCTGCCTGTGAAGTGGCAGTTGAGGGATTGTCATACCCGGGACCGACTGGTGGAGATGCTTAACCACTGGGGTGTTGTGGCGAGGAGAGTGGTCTGTGGGATCACACGAGGCTCCTGACTAGGGTTCGCGACCTTAGTATCGATCGTGGAGTGGCCTAACCAGCGTCGCTGTTTGGAACCTGCCAGCTACCGGCTGGACTTGTGGTTGATGGCCTCCACGACGGTGCCCCCAGTGGAACTGTGATTTGGCTGGCCTGTGGCCAGGGTAGACTCGAGAGGATCAAAGGATTCGTAGTGAGGCCACAAGAGCACCAAGAGCTTAGCATCGTGAGCACCGTGAACGTCCAGAGTCTTCAGTAGAAGACAACGTTGAACATTCTAGTGTTTATACCCCCCCCCCCGTGTAATCTTCTTTTATATTATTTATGGTGACGGTGTTAATTATATTATTAAGTTTTTTACTTTATTTCCCTTCCCCTTTAATTTACTTGCGTTACGGATCACATCCCTTGAAAGCCACTACTGGCTTGGGGCCGGATACCCTTCCTCTAACAACATCAGAGTAAGAACCCGGTTGCGACCCGAGAGGGCCGTAACAATTCTGAGTTGAGTTCCAGTTTTTGTTATCCATTTGGAACAATGCTGATCCTCAATAAAGAAATTCTGGAGGGCTTCTGTGCATGGATTAGGATGAGTTAGCCTAAGCATTGTTATACCAATTTGACAGTTAATTTCAGTAACACGATCAACAACGCTCAGAATATTAAGTTCCTTTCTCATATTAAGTATCTTTGTGGTACGAGGGCACCCAAGGATTATCCTCAAGGCTTCGTTCTGCAATTTTTCAAGCCCTCCAAGTTTTCTTTCAGGCATCAAAACAAGCAGAGGTGCAGCATAATCCACTAAAGATCTGATGTATGCAAAGTACATCATTTTGACAATTCTGACATTGGCACCATAGCCTGAGTGATAACCTGCAACAGCCTTGAGAGCTCGGAGCCTCTCTTTAAACTGACGACAGAGTCTGAGAGACCTAGTGTCACAATTGATATGTTTGTCCTGCACACCGCCCCCCATTCAGTGGGCAGCGATGAATAGATTACAATCACTTAGTTACTACCTACAGTTAGCTAACTGGGGATATTTGGCAAAAATTTCTGGTAGCAGATCATTTTGAATGAAATATTTACACATCTCTGGTACATTTGTTTTAGAATTGCCTCTGAATTCACGTATCTTTTCGCACTTTGGTATTTTTTGCATGACGGAGGGCGTGTGAATAATTTTGTTGACACAGTTTACATTTGGTCAGGTCTACATCAGCAGATAATGAGAATTTCGACATATACTTGTAACCGAATCTAAGCCGAGTAGTAATAACATCTAGAAGTCTGTTGGTTTTATTGGATGATCGATAGATGTGTGGCTCCTCTCGCATGATCGTATGATGATAGATGGAATTACTGGTGTCGATTTCACTTTGCCTCAGATCTACAAGATTTTTGTTGAAGTTCTTGGTGTACTGCTGCTCTCAGACTGCTTATTGACAATCCAAGGTTATACTCAATTTCTCCTTTAAAGGCAGATTCTTTGGCTAACTCATCAGCTCTATCATGCATTCAGAGGCCAACATGAGTTGGAGTCCATATGAAATGTACTCTGTTACTATCATTAATAATTTTGTTGTATTTGTGTCTAGCTTCAGACACTAGCATGTTACATTTATGTCTTAAAGAGTTGAGAGCAATTAAGGATGATAAAGAGTCACTTATAATTAATGTCTCAAGTTTTGAGACTTGTACACATTTCAGTGCAAGAAGCAAGGCAAATAGTTCAGTCTGAAGGTTTTGTTGTTATTGTTATAGATTCAGCTACTCGGAACAAGTTTCAAGTAGCACGGGCTATGGTGAGCCCATAGCTTACCCGGCACAGGAGTAGGGCAAGTAGCACCGGCTATGGTGAGCCCGTAGTGGACTTACCTGGCACAGGAGCGGTGCTGAGGGGTCTCAAGGGTAGAGGCCAAGTTGTTTATATGGACTCCCCACTCAAAATATAAGCCGTCGACCTTTGTCAGGACAACTGCTCTCGCACCGAGTTTCAGTGATTTGTTGTAGAGCAATACAATTGCCGGAGCTAGAAATCTAGGGGCTTTTTGTAAATTAGAGTTGGTATCTCAGCAAGGGCACTTGACTTTGTTTTAAGATAAGAACATAAGAACATAAGAACAAAGGTAACTGCAGAAGGCCTATTGGCCCATACGAGGCAGCTCCTATTCTATAACCACCCAATCCCTCTCATATACTTGTCCAACCCGTGCTTGAAACAATCGAGGGACCCCACCTCCACAATGTTACGCGGCAATTGGTTCCACAAATCAACAACCCTGTTACTGAACCAGTATTTACCCAAGTCTTTCCTAAATCTAAACTTATCCAATTTATATCCATTGTTTCGTGTTCTGTCCTGTGTTGATACTTTTAATACCCTATTAATATCCCCCCGGGATATTAATAGGGTATTAATTTGACCCAAAAAATTTCTAAGGCTAAAAGGAATATCTCATTAACATCAAAGGAATTAGTGGGAGTTTTGTACAGAGACTCTGGTATAGTTTCCTGTAAGGTGATTGATTGATTGATGAAGATTAAGCTACCCAAGAGGAGGTACGGGCTTGAATAACTCGTAAGTGGTAAAATTTTTGTTCATCTGTGTACCGACCGCAGAATCGGTGACTTTGCAGGAACATAAGAACACAACTATTATGTATTCTCAGAACCCAACGTAGCTTCTTGTAAATAAATAAATAAACAAACAAATATATAAATAAATAAGTTTGAGTTTAAAGTTTGAATTAAATTTTGAATTAAAGAAAACGATGTTATCATCCATTTCTTTAGAGAGTATGAAGGTGACACCATTTCATAAATTAAAACTATTAAAATATTACAATTTGAATTGAATCTAAAAATTATAAATGAAATATGAGCAAAGTTCTGTTAAATATAAATGAGTCTCAAATCACATGTAAATTTTGTGATAAATTATAATGACACAAATTTCCTACAGACATTTGGAAATTGATTGATTGTTGCCGCCGGAGGCGACTAATTTATTGTGCACCCCATATTCATCCTGAGGGTGGGGCGACACAGCACCGCTTCCGTGCCAGGTAAGTCCGCTACTTGCCCCGCTCCTGTGCCAGGAAAGTTATGGGCTCACCATAGCCCGTGCTACTTGGAACTTGTTCCGAGTAGCTGAATCTATAACAACAACAGCAATCATCCTGAACGGTAGCGCAAAAAAAAAAAAAAATTACAGAAGGCACAAAAGATTTTTATCAGACCTCATCTTAGATTATTACATAAACAATTTCATCTATCCTTCACATCTTATAGCTACAATGTCAGATAGTTACTAAGAATGTTCTATTTGAAGAGCTATTTTTTTTTACAGTAAGTCATTATACATTAATGGTAGGTCTTATCGCTAATACATGCACTTGGAGTTTACTAACCATCCATTGAGATGGGAATATTAGATGAACTTACAGCTAGTTTTTTATGTACACTGTAATCTTTCATATGAAATAGGTTAACAGCACGTTGCTATGTATACCTAAGCTAGTTAATAAACACAAAACATATTCAATTTTTGTAAACTTATAATAAGAAACAATTAATTTTACAATGTATTTCATCAATCATTAACATTAAAATCAATATTGAATTTGTTTTAAAATAATAATTATTTTTATAAATTAAAAAGAAATTGCATATTTTTTTGCAGTCAGGAAAATAGCAAAACAATTTTAATAATAAATTTCCTGAATCAACGTAAATTGGACTAAGTAAATAATCTTTGTGTTTAGTATTTATGTTTTTAGTTATTTTACTACTAATTTCCTTCATACATTCATTATCCTCTAAAACTTTTTTAAATCTTGTGTTATTTTTAATTAATACCGGGAATGCTTCATTAAGCTAAATAAATGACTACAGTATGTTGATGATATAAAGGATCAACGTCTCCAGGACTCTGATCACTCAATACAGCTACAGGGAGGGCAAGAAGTGCTATTATTGCTCATCGATGGAAGCACAATTCAAAGGAATATAAGAGTTAGTAACTGGGCATCCACAATGCAAGCTGAATTGGTAGCAATACTGGTAGCACTCGAAATTATTGACAACACTAACGTAGACAGCTTAATTATTTCTGACTCCCTTTCTTCACTACTAGTATTAAATAGTTTACAATTAAGAAATAACGTGTTGTCTCCGAAGCCAGACATAGATATATAAACATACTTAATAGTGGGGTAAATATCAATATGTTGTGGGTTCCTTCTCACATTGGCCTGCAGGAACATGATAAAGTTGACGCCCTTGCTAAGGTTGCAGTAAATAGTGCTGAACAGAACCTTGAGTTATGTTGACCAGACCACACACTAGAAGTTGAAGGGACGACGACGTTTCGGTCCGTCTTGGACCATTCACAATCGACTTGAGAATGGTCCAGGACGGACCGAAACGTCGTCGTCCCTTCAACTTCTAGTGTGTGGCCTGGTCAACATACTTCAGCCACGTTATTGTGACTCATCACCTGCACCTTGAGTTATCAAATGGGTCCCTTAAGAGTCTCATTAGACGAGAACTCTTAGATGAATTTGAAGAAAGCAGAACAGTGCAAACTGAAACTAGCAGGTCCATTTATAATTTAAATGTAAATGTTTATTGAGGTATAAATACACACAAAAGGATGAGGTAAGTTGTTTATCACAATACAATGTGTCAAGTCAGTTCAAACCCAGCCGTGGTTATCTTGAGATGATTTCGGGGCTTTAGTGTCCCCGCGGCCCGGTCCTCGACCAGGCCTCCACCCCCAGGAAGCAGCCCATGACAGCTGACTAACACCCAGGTACCTATTTTACTGCTAGGTAACAGGGGCATAGGGTGAAAGAAACTCTGCCCACTGTTTCTCGCCGGCGCCTGGGATCGAACCCAGGACCACAGGATCACAAGTCCAGCGTGCTGTCCGCTCAGCCGACCGGCTCCCTAGGAGTCGGTCGAGACTGGTGGAGGAAGTCTTGGAGCGCTAAGTTGTGAGCTTGTGATCCATTGACTTTGATGAATGACGGACAAGACGATTCCAGGCCTTTTACGGTAGCAATGACCAGGAGAAACAACGAAAAACTGTGCGCAGAGTTTCTTGTTCCTGCTGGTCTACTGATTCATCTGTGAAGTATGTGAAGCTGTCAGACGCAAAGTTTCTTTATATATACATCTGTGCAATATCGCGTAGCATAACCAAAAGATTAGTTTGGTTATTTTTTCCCTCAATAGCCATAATCTTAAAGTCTACTGGCAGCGATTCCCAAGGGGCTTGTTGTGAGACTGGAAACAGGTTTGCCATCTATTCAAGAAAGAATATCGCAAAGAACAGCTATGACTCAGTAAGTTAATTGTTTTCCCTGACCAGTCCCGGTACGACAAGCCTTGGTGGTTAGACTTGGCCAAAACAACGGAAACTCTTGGGCTGACAGACCGGGAAAAGACCTAAACAGGCCACAATTAAAAAGCATGATCCCTGCTGGAGGAGGTGATTTGCCACACCCAAACTACACCTGTTCCCCACCGCGGGAGGAGCCTACATTTAAAATAGTAATAGAAAGTCTCCCAATGAAAAAAGGCTGCCTATGATCCAACAATCCTAAGGTGCATAATAGAAAAGCAAATGTATAGCATAGCAGCACCAGGACCCACCCACATCTTCACAGACGGATCGGTTGACACAGAATATGAGAATGCTGGCACTGCTCTTTGCACGGCCAGCGTACAGGCATACTGGAGACTGGGAGGACTAGTATCATCAACCTAAACTGAGCAGTTTGCCATACAACAGGCATTCGCATATGTGATAGCAAAAAACATTCATAATGCAATCATACACGCAGACTCAAAAGCTGCACTTCAAATATTAGGACAAAAGCAGTGGAAAGACATTGTGGAAATAATTACCACCATTTTGTATCTTGGAGCAGTAGTTAAAGGCAAAAGATTCAACATAGCCCTGAAGTGGATCCCATCCTATGTTGGAATCCCATTAAATGAGAAAGCCGATAAAATTGCTAAATTGGCAACTCGTTTGAACCTACGTCCGAGAGGATCCAGACGAAGGATCCTCTCTTGTGAACAAATTCGGCCCTTGTGGATTTGTTCACTCCATGCATCATGCTATTGTGATTTCAGTGTGTACCTTAGAAGAGGTTTAAGAGTCCCTAAGTCTTCAGTAACCACCCTGAAGCCATCAACACAGCCACTCTTCTGGTCAAAAAAAGGTGACCAGCAGCTGGACACCCTCATATACACTGTCAAGCAGCATTCTCCCCCACGATAGCAGCCTGACGATTTAAATACGACGTCAGCACAAGTAAATATTCACTAAAAATAAAATAAAAAAAAATCTATCACTTACGGACTATTCATGCCCGTGCCACCTCCTGGTTGGCTAAATCTTAATCAATCAACTAGGGTTCTTAGTGCTAGCACTACCACTAGTACTAGTAGGACCAAGAGCCACAGGGGCACAGAGATTATTCTGTGGAGCGGCAATTGGAGAGTGATCACAGGAGCAACAGCACCTGGTGCCGTACCGGACACCTGCCCGCGTCAACTTCCAGCAAGTGTTGCAGTCAACGGGACAATTACAGGGGCAGTGTTTGCATTACACATATCCCGCGTCATCATTTTCTGTGTTATTACTTGGGTAAGAACGCTTCCTATCCGCGCCCATGACCTTGGGGTCTGTTAGGAGACATATTTTTCCTGCTCTCTCGTGCACTGAATGAAGTACGAAATTGCATAGTGCACCAGTGTTTACTAGTTGTGTTTTTGCGGGGGTTGAGCTTTGCTCTTTCGGCCCGCCTCTCAACTGTCAATCAACTGTTTACTAACTAACTACTAACTTACTAACTACTTTTTTTTTTTCCCACACCACACACACACACACACACACACCAGGAAGCAGCCCATGACAGCTGACTAACTCCCAGGTACCTATTTACTGCTAGGTAACAGGGGCACTTAGGGTGAAAGAAACTTTGCCCATTTGTTTCTGCCTCGTGCGGGAATCGAACCCGCGCCACAGAATTACGAGTCCTGTGCGCTATCCACCAGGCTACGAGGCCCCCCCAGTGATGTGCACCGTGATTCAACTTTCTGAATATAACTTTTCGACAGTCGTGTTGGGTGTCGTTGGACAGCCCAGGACATATGCTAGCCATTGATGTTATTTTGATCGTCGTATCAGGTCTGTGAAGGAAATTACAGGAGGGAGTTGATTTCAGGGAAATTTTTGTACAAGTCAAGTGTAGAGAGGGAGGTATGGGGGATTAACGGCTGTAGACCACCCCCCCCCCCTATCATGTGTCTACCTAGTGAGAGAGGGGGCTGGCGTCGCGAGGCAGGTGCGCCATTGGCCAGGGCTCCTGGGCCTCAGGAATGTTGAACCGTAATTGGTCAAGACGCTGAGGGGTGCCACATGGTACCCCAGGGGCAGTCTTGGCGGGAAAAAATATTCTTACCTAGAACATTGTTATGAGAGGACGTAATTTTCCGAGCTAGGCCAAGCATCGGGAAATACCACCTGCAACGTTACTAAAGTCACGCCTATCATCTTGCTATCTTTCCGTGTACCGTCCGTAAGAATCCGATAGTTCAGAAAGGGAATGTACCGAACCAGTGTGAACTTTGCCATCTAGCCGCGTGATTGTGGGACGCCATCTTAGAGCAACTGAACTGAGTGAGGCTGTTAATTATCGGGCTAGGAAGGTGACATCCGCCGTCTATCATATCTGTGCTTGAAGGTACTGCAGTGAGACGTGCTAGAGAAGGTTTCAGTGTTATGAGAGAAACCTTAAAAGTTCTAATTCTGAGGAATTAGAGAGGAACAGTAAAGGACTCCGTCTCGGGTCTCGTGTACCGTGTAACACCGTGTACCGTCGTATCCTGGGGTACCGTGTCAAGTGGAAGGGCGTGGTACCACATCTCAGCTGTTGTGCGCGCTCCCTGGTCTGCCTAAAACGGCGTGTTCGCGCCACCTGGTCTCTGTGTGTGGAGCTAACCCCGTGGTCTAGGACCCTGTGCTCCACCTGACCACATGTAGAAAGTGAGGACGCCTACGTCATCATCCAGCAGCAGCAGTGGGAGTGTGGGTGGTGACGTGTATGTGAGTGAGTGTGTGTGGCGGGCCCGCGAGATTGATGTAAGTACACTGTTTCCGTTTTGGGTAATAAAACTCTGGGTTCGCCCTCAGTGTTCCATCTGTCCTCTGTCCCTGTGACCACCTGGTGAGGTGAATGGGAATTGGAGACGTGTGAGTTTACCCTGTTTGCCGTCACCAAGTTGAGGTTGGGCCCAACTGTGATTTTGACGTTTGTGAGGACACCTAGAGACACGGTACAGTAAAGTGAGTTATTTGCTTCTATTTTCTCTATGTGCCGCGTATGTAATTCGCTGTAATTTGATTACCTTTTTCAGCAGTGAAAGTGGTAACAGGGAGGTTTCCCTTGGTTATAAATAATTTCCATTATTATATTGGCCAGCGCTTATTTACTGTTGTGTGTGGTAAAGTGTGAATTATTGGTAGATAATTTACTGGGGGAAGTCATTTTCAAGTTTTGCCGTGAGTTGCTAGGATGTACTGTGATGTACTGTTGTACCGTGTGTAAACCGTAGACAAGTTTGTCCTTGGTGGAAGGCGTTGTGTACTGTGAAGGATTCCGTAAGAATTAAAGTCAGTTAACATCACCGGGGGTCACGATTTACTTAACGAGGTCACTTGTTTCGTTGAACATTGTTGTGATTAACGTAGAGACGTGTAAAGGCAACAGTCACAGTGAAGTTCACGCAGTGGAGGAATTGTCAATTGAAGACTAACGTAGTGTTAACGATTTAACGAGCTGTCGTTAATTGATTGATTAACGTAAGAGGTTGACCGGTCTGTTATGATCGGAGTCAATTGCGCTGTAATTAAGCTGCTGTAATTTTATTATTTTTTTTATTTTTACATGCTAGCATGCAAGGGAAAAACAATAAATACAATAAAACAATAAAGGAAACAGTACACAATAAACAAAAAACCGCCGGCCAGAAGAACCGACAGCCCAGCACAACAATTAACAAAACCGGAGAAGATAACAATGGAGGCATGAGATACACACATCAAGACAAAACAGTAAAAAATGTACAAACAGGCAAGCACGGCAAAGAAAACAATAAAACATAGTAACATTATAAAGCATTTAGCAAGAAAAAACAAAACAAGACAATCACACCGGCCGGAAAGACCGACAACAATGCACAACATTATGAACAACATGTAAATACACAAAAAATCAGAATACATAACAAACAAACACAACACTTTAAGCATGAATATAACACACAGGGCAAAGAAATAACACAATAAATGAATATACGAAGAAAAACTCACACCAAGCTACCTGCTTCGCCCCAAACAAAGGGGGAGGCACGGGCACAATCCACACAAGGGCAAACAAGCAGCCATAAGGGCACACAGGACAAGAGGAAACACAGAAGTCAGGAAATCAGGAGACATACTTGTCCGGAAATAAACTCCTAGGGAACCGGACATGAGACGCCTCCCAGAGCAACCACCGCCAAGGGTCGAGACCTTCCACCGGGGACGCCATCTCATCCAGAACCCCGGCAATAAATATCCGCAAACAGGGGATCCAAATGGTATTACGCCGGAGGCGAGTGATTGGCACACGCTCCCACACGAAGACAGGCTTGTCACTAAAGTTCCGCGGCTCCTCGTACAATGGTAACGTAGCAATCCTCCTCCAGTGACTCTGCGGCAACGCAGACTCCAGCAACACGTCCCCCAGGTGCCCAATGCTCATCCTCTGAGCACAGACCCGCACAGAGGGCACCACCACAGGGGCATCAGCAGCTACGGGCACACCATCGGACGACAGCCGGGAATCTGATCGGCGTGGATCCTTCCGCAAAGTCACCACCAGGCCACACCCAGAATCAGCATCCCCACCATCCCTGGCAGCGGAAGCCACCACCACCCACCACGGAGAACCCTCCGGTGGAGGAGCAGAAGGTGCACGTGCGACACAGCCACCGTCACCAGCAGGCACATGGGCCTCCACCTCCACTAACCGTGGAGCCAACTGCGCATTCGGACCCACACCGTCCACATCCGAGGATCCACAGTCACTAAAATCCCCAACATCGGCCCAGGCGGACGACGAACGCCTGGAACAGTTGGGCTCCGCCCGAATATCGGCAGAGCCGGAAGCAGACCCAGAAACACGGGCACCACCAGCTGGACGAACCGACGCCCGACGCAGAACGGCAGCAGCCTCTACCACAGGGGGAACCGGACCACACACAGAAGGAGGCTCCGCAGCCATCCCAGCACCCAGCACCCAGCACAGGAGGGACCCGAGGAGAGGACGCAGGGTCAGGTTCCACAGCTGAAGACGAGGAAGCAGACGGCGACGCTCCACAGGGATCACCAGGAAGGTCCACGGGAACGGCAGGGCCAGAGACATGGTCAGGAGGAACATCCGACGGCACCACAACACTCGGAGGAGGGTCTGCAACAACCAGGGAAACGTCGGGTGATGCTGGGAGAGCCTCAGCAGCGAACGGGACACTCACCTCCTCACCCCCGGAGTCCTCCTCCAGAGGGAGCGGTGGGAAATCCTCCTCACGAAACAAGTTCACAGGAGCAACCGGATCAGCAGTACACCCGGCAGCCTGATGCCCCAACAATCCACACTGGAAGCAAGTGCGGGGTTGCCGGGCATAGAACACCCGCACGTAATACCCCAACAGCCGGATAGAGGACGGAATGTCCGACCTCAGCCGCATCCCGAGGGTCCGAATGTTGGTCTTCACACTGGAATATGTGCCAGACGATAGCGAGTTCATCCGCACACTGACGATGGAGCCGTACCTCTGGAAGAATCGCCGCAGGAGATCCTCAGGAAACTCCATTGGGGTGCCATGTACACACAACTCATAGACCGGCTTTTTAATCCCCTTGATCGTGCCTGTGCAGGAACGCTGCGCGGCTTGCTGGTGACGTCATTGACCATTGGCTATGCCTGTGCATGGGACCGGCCATGAAAGAAAATTCGAGAAAACCCTGGGTTCAATGACCGGCTTTTTAATCCCCTTTAACATGCCTGTGCAGTGTCACTGAGGTAACGAAAAATGATGGGGCCAGGAGCCGGCCTTTTAATCCCCAGGTAAGTTGATGACGTCATTGACCATTAGCAATGCCCGTGCATGGGTCAGCGGGGTAACGAAAAATACACGGGCCAAAGACGTGCATGTTGAAAAAAGTTCGTAAAACCCAGGGACCAAGTACGTGCATCTTGAAAAAAGTTCGTAAAACCCAGGGGCCAAGTACGTGCATGCTGAAAAAAGTTCGTAAAACCCAGGGGCCAAGTACGTGCATGCTGAAAAAAAGTTCGTAAAACCCAGGGGCCAAGTACGTGCATGGGAAAAAAGTTCGTAAAACCCAGGGGCCAAGTGCGTGCATGTTGAAAAAACTTCGTAAAACCCATGGGCCAAGTACGTGCATGGGAAAAAAGTTCGTAAAACCCAGGGGCCAAGTACGTGCATCTTGAAAAAAGTTTGTAAAACCCAGGGGCCAAGTACGTACATGCTGAAAAAAGTTCGTAAAACCCAGGGGCCAAGTACGTGCATGGGAAAAAAGTTTGTAAAACCCAGGGGCCAAGTGCGTGCATGGGAAAAAACTTCGTAAAACCCAGGGACCAAGTACGTGCATGGGAAAAAAGTTCGTAAAACCCAGGGGCCAAGTACGTGCATGGGAAAAAAACAAAATTGCACGTACTTGGCCCGGTTTACACTGCCATGTCCATTTATTTGATATTCAGCTAATAGTTCTCTATTTTCTACATTCATCCACGTTTCGGTCAGTGCAATAATATCTATTTTTTCTGTACAGACAAGAGCATTTAACTCGTTTATTTTGTTTCTTAGACTTCTACCGTTAGTAGAAGTCTAAGAAATCCCACGGTCCCATCCCTCTCACAGAAACAAAACTCTCAGGAATCATAACGAATGCGGTGTTTCCCCAGAAATACATTGTAATAAGGAAAGAGAGGGAAGGAAGGGGAGGAGGCGGACTGGCTCTACTGATGAGAAAGGAATGGAGTTTTGAGGAGATGGTTATTTCGGGCTGCGAAGAGTTCAGAGACTTCATAACAGGCATCATGACAATGGGAGGACCAGGAGTAGTAGTAGCAGTGATATATAACCAACCATCAAATGAAAGAAGACTCAGGCAAGAGTATGACAAAAACAGCATGGCAGTTAACACTATCAATGAGAAAGCAGCCACTGTTGCCTGTAGAAATCGATCCCATCTGCTCTTAATGGGGGACTTTAATCACAGAAGGATAGACAGGGAAAACAAGGAACCACATGGAGGTGAAGAAAAATGGAGAGCGAAACTGTTGGAGGAGGCGACTAGAAACTTTTTAAGTCAGCATGTCAAGGGTCCCACGAGAATGAGAGGAAATGATAAACCAGCAAGACTCGACCTAGTACTCAATTTGAACGATTCAGACATGAGGGAAATCGGTCTTGAAGCCCCAGTGGGAAAGAATAATCAGTGTACTGTTGTTTCATGATCTGGTCGAAGAAGGGTTAATGTACTCAAGGAAGGGACCAGAAAGCAAGAGGCCGGCATTCCGGAAGGGAAACTATGAGGAGATGAGAAAATTCCTAATTGAAATAGCTTGGGAAACAAAGCTCAGAGGAAAGACAGTTCAAGACATGATGGACTACATCACACAGAAGTGTAAGGAGACAGCAGAAAAGCTAGTCCCAGTTCAATAGGAAAAAATTGAAATGCAGATGAGAATTTGGTTTAATCAGAGATGAAAGCTAGCAAAGCAACTAAGTAAAAGGGCGTGGAGAAACTATAGAAACAAGAGAACACTAGAGAGCAGAGAAAGGTACTAGAGCGCCAGGAATGAATACATAAGGGTGAGAAGAGAGGTAGAGAGGCAATATGAAAATGACATAGCGAGCAAGGCAAAGACTCAACCCAAACTGCTGCATAGCCACATCAGTAGGAAAACAACAGTGAAGGAACAGGTAATGAAACTGAGGATAGGGGCAGAAAAATTTACTACAAACGACAAGGAAGTGTGCGAGGAACTCCAGGAAATTCCAGGAGGTCTTCACCTCAGAGCAAGAAGTCCCAGAGAAAAGAGAGGGAGCATCAAACCAGACACCACTAGAGGAGTTTGTGATCACTGTGATTACCAGTGAGGAGGTGAGGAAGCATCTGCTAGATTTGGATGTGACAAAGGCTATAGGCCCTGATGGAATTTCATCATGGATACTAAAGGAAGGAGCAGAAGCTCTGTGCTTGCCACTCTCCATGGTGTACAACAAATCACTGGTAACAGGTGAACTGCCAAAAATTTGGAAGACGGCCAATGTAGTCCCAATATACAAGAAGGGTGATAGGCAGGAGGCACTGAACTACAGGCCAGAGCCCCTAACTTGCATTCCATGCAAGATGGAGAAGATTGTGCACAAAAAATTTAGTAGAACATTTGGAGTGAAAAAACTTTGTAACACAACATCAGCATGGGTTCAGAGATGGCAAATCATGCCTAGCAGGTTTAATTGAGATCCATGACCAGGCAACAAAAATCAGGCAAGAGAGAGAGAGCGGGCTGGGCAGACTACATATTTCTGGGCTGCCAGAAAGCTTTTGACATGGTACCACATAAGAGATTAGTGCACAAACTGGAGATGCAGGCAGGAGTGAAAGGGAAGAAGGTACTCCACTGGATAAGAGAGTACCTAAGCAACAGGGCACAGCAAGTCTCCGTGAGGGGCGAGGTCTCGGAGTGGCGGGGAGTCACCAGTGGAGTCCCACAGGGATCAGTCTCTGGACCTATACTGTACCTGATACACGTAAATTATCTCCCAGAAGGAATTGACTCGTTCCTCTCGATGTTTGCTGTTGATGTAAAAATTATGAGAAGGATCAAGACAGAGGAAGATAGTATGAGGCTACAAGATAACCTAGACAAACTGAAGGAATGGTCCGACATATGGCTACTAAAGTTCAACCCAAGTAAATATAAGGTAATGAAACTAGGAGGAGGAACTAGGAGGCCAGTCACAGGATACCGAATGGGAGATGAAATTCTTCACGAAACGGACAGAGAGAAAGATCTAGGAGTTGATATCACGCCAAACCTGTCTCCTGAAGCCCACATCAAAAGTATAACATCAGTGGCCTATGCAAGGCTGACTAGCATCAGAACTGCTTTCAGAAAGTTGTGTAAGTAATCCTTCAGAACCTTGTATACCACATATATAAGGCCAATCCTGCAGTATGCAGCCCCAGCATGGAGCCCGTACCTAGTCAAACACAAGACGAAGCTGGAAAAAGTTCCGAGGTATGCCACTAGGCTAGTCCCAGAACTAAGAGGTATGAGTTATGAGGACAGACTGCGTGAACTGCACCTTACGTCACTGGAAGACAGAAGAGCTAGGGGAGACATGATCACCACATACAAAATTCTCAGGGGAATTGAGAGGGGTAGACAAGAAGGGATTATTTAACACGGGTGGTACAGGCACAAGAAGACACAGGTGGAAGCTGAGTAGCAAAATGAGCCACAGAGACATTAGAAAGAACTTTTTCAGTGTCAGTAAATGGAATGCACTAGGAAGTGAAGTGGTGAAGGTAGACTCCATACAGTTTCAAATGTAGATATGATAGAGCCCAGTAGGCTCAGAAATCTGTACATCAGTTGATTGACGGTTGAGAGGCGAGACCAAAAAGCCAAAGATCAACCCCCGCAAGCACAACTAGGCGAGTTCAACTAGGTGAGTACGGTCTACCTGGGAATACTCGGGTGGGAGTCGACCGAAGTTGGCAGATCATCACACGGTGAAAGTTCATTTGGCAACTCCTTCCACACACACTGCACTACGGGCTCACCATAGCCCGTGCTACTTGGAACTTTTTGTTCCAGGTAGCGAATCTTAAACAACAGCAACACACACAACTGTATCAGAGCCCCAACCCGTTCTCGCAAATTTAATAAGTCAATATTGACTTATTAAATATGTGCATAGGTGACATACTTAACATAATAGATACCCTTAAAAAGATTCATAGAAAACACCGACCTTACCTAACCTTGTTAGTATCTTAAGATAAGCATCTTATTGCTTCGTAATTACAATTATTACCTAACCTATAATAGGTATAGGTTAAGTAATAATTGTAATTACGAAGCAATAAGATGCTTATCTTAAGATACTAACAAGGTTAGGTAAGGTCGGTGTTTTCTATGAATCTTTTTAAGGGTATCTATTATGTTTAGTATATCACCTATGCACGTAGTTAATAAGTCAATATTGACTTTACGAATTTGCGAGAACGGGTTGCAGAGCCCATACTGGCTACTTACGCCGCAACCGGTACTCATAAACCCTGATAAATCTTATGAAAATACCGTCATGTTGACCGCATCTCTTGCTAGAAGCAAGAATTGTATTCCTGAATATTTTCTTGAAGATGACTATGGTTGTGTAATAGTGCAATAATTTGCCTTTAATTTCGATGTCTTCTTATTGATTACCCAGACGGCTGTGGGATTTTCTGCAATAAGAATTTGCCTGCTTGTCCAGAAAAGGTGATTTTCTCAGCTTGTTGCTAAAGCTAAAAGTCAAACTTAAAATATATTTCTTACTAAGATGTTTAATAATGCCAGCGGTGAAGACATTCAACATGTGCTGTATAATTTTCCCGGTAACGACATCATATAAACATCTACCGCAGAAAATTACACAACACAGGAAGAACTTCAAACATTATTTACCAGGCATGACAAGGGGAGGCCTCATCCAGACTTCTAAAATATTGAACAAACTCGAAGATCAACGGATGACAGATTCAAGTTCCACAAGCCACTATGTAGGATAGAAAACATGAAATGTTTTCCCCATAGGCTATAGTTAATACTTCAATGAAATCAGCGACCCTTTGATAACCCTCTACCTTCACACTCAACAAGCAAATTAAAGTTGATTCCAAGCTTCGTTTTAGGATAAGCATCAGCGCCTTAGCCTACACTGAAAATCTGTCCACAGGCCATTCTCTCTCCCGCAGGTCACACTTCCCTTCACCGCTCCACGGGTGAGATGGAAGTACAGTTGTCTTGACGATGATGATGACTTATTGTGAGTAGTGAGTCCGTATAAACAACTGGGCCTGTACCCGTCAGCTCAAACTATTTGCCCTACTTCTTACACTAATATTTCCAAACTTGACACATTAAGTGAAAGTAATTCCCTACAATTAATGTGTCATTTATAACTACGTTCTGCTCTTTAAGACAACTCTAACATGATCGTGTCTGAAGTCAAACACATATACAACAAAATTATTATCCAACATAAGCCAGCACCTCCTATACCGTCAATCTCTAATTTGCTTATCATTTTTCCAAGTTAAAAAGTATAAAAAACTGTTAAGGAACACAACGGCACAATACAATAGGTTTTCCCAGTAGAGTTAGACAGAGTTAGTCCAGGTGAATCTTACCTAGTGACTCATCCAATACACAAGTCACCTGTGGCAACATTCACCTGAACCTCAGCGTCACATAAAAACGTATGAAGTGGGAGCCACCGAAGTGACCTGTTGTCCGCATCCTTTCCTTGAAGCTAATATTACATTTGTGAATATTTATTGTGAAAACAAGCATTATTCTGCAAATGTTTTGCAAGATACTTGCGTCTTTAATTTCTATACCTACTTAACCTGCTTACTTGGGAGCAGAGGTGTATATGATAAATATCTTTTTGAACGACAAAAATTTTTACTAAAAATATTAGCATTTTCTTTATATTCATTGTTAACAATGTTTTTAGAAAAAATCGCGTCTGCATTGTTTTGTTATTAAAATGTAAAAAAAAATGCATATATAAATATTTTCTTCAAAATGATTATTGCTATGCAAATGATTCCTAATATATTTGCACATATAATTTCGATGGCTACTTCCCTAATTACTTGGAAGCTGCCTGCGTATCTAATGAAGGCGACTCACTCAGCCAGTTGCTGACACTAAACGTCACTTGGAATTTCGTTCTTTCTATGGTGTTTTTTATTGTCTGCAGTGAAGACGTTCAGCTATACGATGTAATTTACCCGGTGATGACGTCATGTAAACATCTACCAGAGAAAATTACACAGGACAGGTGAACACTGAATATATTTATTTTATAAACTCAAAACTGTTAAAAAAAACATCAGCGACATTTTAAATAAGACTGCTTTTACTCCTTATAATTAATTTTAAACATTATCTCATCACACTAAATGTTATTTTATTGTTATTAACTATTTTTCTAGAAAAAAAGCTTCTTCATTTTTTTGCCAATAAAAAGCAACAAGTTTCTTCCACGAGAGTTAGACACAAATAGTCCAAGTGAATCTTACCCCGTGACTCATCCAATACACAAGTCAATCGTGGCAACATTCACCTGAACCTTAGCATCACTTAAAAACTTAAAGATGAGTCACCGAAGCGGCCATACATGTTGTCCACTTCGAACAATGTTGTCTGTTGTCCATGTTGTAACACGTCATGTAAAACATCTACCAGATAAAATTACACAGGACAGGTCGAACACTGAATATATTTATTTTATCAACTCGAAAACTATATTAAAATAAAAATATATCACATTATTATCCAGTCATATTTTTAAATACGAGGCTGTGTAACCAATAGTCCTTCTGCAGTTGCCTTTGTTCTTATGTTCTTATATATTATAAACAACAGAGGGCCCAGGACAGAGCCTTGAGGCACTACACTTACAACATTTTCCCCACTCTGACTTAACTCCATTTTTACTAACTCTCTGTTTCCTTTGGTATAGCCATGCCCTAATCCAGCTTAATATAGCACCCCCAATACAATGAGCCTCTATCTTTTTAATCAGTCTTTCATGTGGCACTGTATCAAAAGCTTTGCTAAAGTCAAGGTACACAACATCACAATCCTTACCACTATCAACTGCCTCAACTATGCTAGAATAAAAAGATAACAAATTTGTTAAACATGAACGGCCATTTATAAAACCATGTTGCAACTCAATTATTAATTTATGTTTTTCAAGATGAAGACGAATTTTATTTGCTATTATAGATTCGAGTAACTTTCCCACAATAGACGTCAGGCTAATTGGTCGATAGTTAGACGCAAGTGATCTATCTCCTTTCCTAAAAACTGGTATCACATTAGCAACTTTCCAAAACTCTGGCACTCTGCCTAACTCTATTGATTTATTAAATATGGTTGACAGTGCGTTACAAAGCTCCTCTTTGCATTCTTTAAGCACCTTGGCAAACACTTCATCCGGCCCTGGGGATTTGTTTGGTTTGAGTTTTACTATTTGTTTAAGAACATCCTCCCTGGTAACTGCTAAACTCGTCAACCTGTCCTCGTCCCCAACCACATATATTTGTTCGGCTGAAGGCATATTGTTAAGTTCCCCTTTAGTAAATACAGATACAAAATATTTATTAAAAATACTACTCATCTTTTCATCACTATCTGTTATTTGACCTGTCTCAGTTTTTAATGGACCTATCCTTTCCCTAGTCTTAGTTCGATATAACTGAAAAAACCCTTTAGGATTTGTCTTTGCTTGCCCTGCTATGCGAACTTCATAGTTTCTTTTTGCTTTCCTTATCTCTTTTTTAACATTTCTAACCAGTTGTACGAATTCCTGTTCTAAAGTGACCTCCCCATTTTTAATCCTTTGTACCAAGCTCTCTTTTTACCTATAAGGTTCTTCAGTTTCTTTGTTATCCACTTTGGGTCATTAGTATTCGATCTATTCAATTTGTATGGTATACTACGTTCCTGTGCTTTGTTTAGAATATTCTTAAATAAGTTATATATTGAATCCACATCGAAATCCCCATTTACGTCACCTATTGCTGGGTTCATGTCTCGCTCCAAGACTGGCCCACACCCCATACCCAAGACTTTCCAATCTATTTGACCCAAAAAATTTCTTAGGCTATTAAAATCAGCTTTTCAAAAATCTGGCACTTTAACAGAATTTTTTCCTACAGGTCTATTCCAATCTATGCTAAATCTGATTTCTTTGTGATCACTGTTCCCTAGCTCACTCCCTATTTCGATGTCATTAATTTGTGTTTCCCTGTTAGTTAACACTAAATCTAAAATAATTTTTTCCCGTGTTGGTTCCATAATGTGTTGCGTAAGAAAGTAATCGTCAATTAATTCTAGAAAATCTTCTCCTTCACTATTCCCTGTTTTGTTCAACCAGTTTATTCCACTAAAATTAAAGTCACCCATGACATAAATACTGTTAGATCTAGATGCCCTAGGTATTTCATCCCATAGATGCTTTGCTTCCATTCTGTCTAAATTTGGTGGCCTATATATAACTCCTATTATAATATTTTCTTTTTCGTTTAATTCTATCCAAATAGTTTCTGTGTGTGGCTCAGTTTTGATTCCCTCTTTGAGACTACATTTCAAATTGTCCCTAACATATATGGCTACTCCACCTCCTCATCTAATATATCTATCTGTGTGAAATAGTTTAAATCCATTTATTTGATATTCAGCTAATAGTTCTCTATTTTCTATATTTTCTACATTCATCCACGTTTCGGTAAGTGCAATAATATCTATTTTTTCTGTGCAGGCAAGAGCATTTAATTCGTTAATTTTATTTCTTTGACTTCTACTGTCAGTGTAATATACCCTAAGTGAATTGTTATTTTGAGGCCCTTCTCTTTCCCTGATCATTTTGCCAATTCCTTTCTCCCACAAACACATACTTTTATTACCTCCTTCCTCCAAATTAATTCCCATACCTCTATCTACTAACAGTTTAAACCCAAACAAACACCTCCAACCACTTCTTCCAACGAATTCGCAACAGCAACAACCCCAGCCCTCGATAGATGCACCCCATCATGAGCATACATTTCATTTCTTCCATAGAAGTGTTCCCAGTTGTCTATGAAAGATACTGCATTTGATTTGCAATATCTTTCCAGCCGGCAATTGACATCAAGTGCCCTCGACATCCATTCATTTCCCACTCCCTTTCTTGGAAGAATGCCACATATGATTGGGATTCCTTCCTTGCTCCTAACTAATTCAATGGCTGTCCTGAATCTCTGTATTAGTTCCTCACTCCTAACTCGCCCAACATCATTACCCCCTGCACTAATACAAATAATGGGTTTGTTCCCATTTCCCGTCATAATATCATTCATGTTTCCAACATGATCACCAATTCCAGCTCCCGAATAGCAAACCCTTAATCTGTTCCCCCTATCTCTGGCACAAAACGTTCTGTCTAAATACCTCACCTGGGAATCTCCCACAACCAAAATTCGCTTCGATACCTCCTTAACTTTCTGAGCAGCCTGAGGGGCCTGCGCTCCACCTCTCCTCTTTGATTTCTGTTCCGAGTGAACTGCAGGCTCACCACAGCACTCGTCCTCCAACACGGCAAATGAATTTGCTACCCTTAGGGCGTCTGTAGGCGGCCTTATCAAGGTCTTCTTAAGATATATAAATGATTTAGATTCAGGTTTGAGTAGCAACATTTGCAAATTTGCCGATGATACGAAAATCGGTAGGGAAATTAATTCGGAGGAGGACTCACTATCACTTTAAGTTGATCTAGATAGGGTTTTGAAATGGTCAAAGGATTGGGAGATGCAGTTTAATGCTGATAAATGTAAAGTTCTGAGGTTAGGTAATGATGATAGAGTTACAAGATACGAGCTAGATGGTGTCGAGATTGCGAAAGGGATCTGGGAGTTATGATTAGTAAGAATTTAAAACAAAAGGATCAATGCAAAAATGTTCGTAATAAGGCAAATCGGACACTAGGATTTATTAATCGCAGCGTTAGTAACAAGACACCTGGTGTGGTTCTCAAGCTATATCTTGCTCTAGTTAGGCCCCATTTAGATTATGCAGTTCAGTTTTGGTCACCATATTATAGAATGGATATAAATTCACTTGAACGTATCCAGCGTAGGATGACTAAGTTAATTCCCCAAATTAGAAATCTTTCATATGAAGAAAGATTAACAAAGCTTAAATTGCATTCACTGGAAAGGCGAAGAGTTAGGGGTGACATGATAGAGGTTTACAAGTGGGTGAATGTACATAACAAAGGGGATATTAATAGGGTATTAAAATTATTAACACAAGACAGAACACGAAACAATGGGTATAAATTGGATAAGTTTAGATTTAGGAACGACTTGGGTAAATACTGGTTCAGTAACAGGGTTGTTGATTTGTGGAACCAATTGCCGCTTAACATAACAATTGCCCTCGCTTAACATCGAGGGTGGGGTCCTCGATTGTTTCAAGCATGGGTTGGACATGTATATGAGTGGGATTGGGTGGTTATAAATAGGAGCTGCCTCGTATGGGCCAATAGGCCTTCTGCAGTTGCCTTTGTTCTTATGTTATGTTCTTATCTTGCTCTGGTTAGGCCCCATTTAGATTATGCAATTCAGTTTTGGTCGCCGTACTATAGAATGGATATAAATTCACTTGAACGTGTCCAGCGTAGGATGACTAAGTTAATTTCCCAAATTAGAAATCTTTCATATGAAGAAAGATTATCAAAGCTTAAATTGCATTCACTGGAAAGACGAAGAGTTAGGGGTGACATGATAGAGGTTTACAAGTGGGTGAATGGACATAACAAAGAGGATATTAATAGGGTATTAAACTAACTTCCCCATTCTTAATCCTTTTGTACCACGCTCTCTTTTTACCTATAAGGTTCTTTAGAGCCTTTGTTATCCACTTAGGATCATTAGTATTCGATCTTTTCAATTTATATGGTATACTACATTCCTGGGCTTTGCTTAGAATATTTTTAAATAGGTTATATTTTGAATCCACATCGAAATCCCCTTTTCCGTCACCTGTCGCTGGGTTTAGGTCTAGCCCACACCCCATCCCTAAGACATTCCAATCTATTTAACCCAAAAAATTTCTTATGCTATTGAAATCAGCTTTTCAGGCACTTTAACAGAATTTTCTCCTACAGATGTATTCCATTCTATGCTAAATCTGATTTCTTTATGATCACTGTTCCCTAGCTCACTCCCTATTTCCATCTCCTTAATTTGTGTTTCCCTGTTAGTTAACACTAAATCTAAAATATTATTTCCCCGCTTTGGTTCCTTAATATGTTGCGTAAGAAAGCAATCGTCAATTAATTCTAGAAAATCTTCTGCTTCATTATTCCCTGTTTTGTTCACCCAGTTTATTCCACTAAAATTAACGTCTCCCATGACATAAATACTGTTAGGTCTAAATGCTCTAGATATTTCATCCCATAGCTGCTTTGCTTCCATTCTGTCTAAATTTGGTGGCCTATATATAACTCCTATTATAATATTATTTGCTTTTTCGTTTAATTCTATCCAAATAGTTTCTGTATGTTGCTCAGTTTTGATTCCCTTTTTGAGACTACATTTCAAATTGTCCCTAACATATATGGCTACTCCCCCTCCACGTCTAATATATCTATCCGTGTGAAATAGTTTAAATCCATTTATTTGATATTCAGCTAATAGTTCTCTATTTTCTACATTCATCCACGTTTTGGTCTGTGCAATAATATCTATTTTTCTGTACAGACAAGAGCATTTAACTAGTTTATTTTGTTTCTTAGACTTCTACCGTTAGTAGAAGTCTAAGAAATCCCACGGTCCCATCCCTCTCACAGAAACAAAACTCTCAGGAATCATAACGAATGCGGTGTTTCCCCAGAACTACATTGTAATAAGGAAAGAGAGGGAAGGAAGGGGAGTAGGCGGACTGGCTCTTCTGATGAGAAAGGAATGGAGTTTCGAGGAGATGGTTATTTCGGGCTGCGAAGAGTTCAGAGACTTCATAACAGGCACCATGACAATGGGAGGACCAAGAGTAGTAGTAGCAGTGATATATAACCAACCAACAAATGAAAGAAGACTCAGGCAAGAGTATGACAAAAACAGCATGGCAGTTAACACTATCAATGAGAAAGCAACCACTGCTGCCTGTAGAAATCGATCCCATCTGCCCTTAATGGGGGACTTTAATCACTGAAGGATAGACAGGGAAAACAAGGAACCACATGGAGGCGAAGAAAAATGGAGAGCGAAACTGTTGGAGGTGGCGACTAGAAACTTTTTAAGTCAGCATGTCAAGGGTCCCACGAGAATGAGAGGAAATGATAAACCAGCAAGACTCGACCTAGTACTCAATCTGAACGATTCAGACATGAGGGAAATCGGTCTTGAAGCCCCAGTGGGAAAGAATAATCAGTGTACTGTTGTTTCATGATCTGGTCGAAGAAGGGTTAATGTACTCAAGGAAGGGACCAGAAAGCAAGAGGCCGGCATTCCGGAAGGGAAACTATGAGGAGATGAGAAAATTCCTAATAGAAATAGCTTGGGAAACAAAGCTCAGAGGAAAGACAGTTCAAGACATGATGGACTACATCACACAGAAGTGTAAGGAGACAGCAGAAAAGCTAGTTCCAGTTCAATAGGAAAAAATTGAAATGCAGATGAGAATTTGGTTTATTCAGAGATGAAAGCTAGCAAAGCAACTAAGTAAAAGGGCGTGGAGAAACTATAGAAACAAGAGAACACTAGAGAGCAGAGAAAGGTACCAGAGCGCCAGGAATGAATACGTAAGGGTGAGAAGAGAGGTAGAGAGGCAATATGAAAATGACATAGCGAGCAAGGTGTTACGACCCTGGGTTCTCCAGTGGAAACCAGAGGTCAAAATTGAGCTATTAAACTTCCTGGTAGCACAGTTGGGCATCTAGAATGTCAATTGTTTGTATCTTCCCTGCCAGACGTAAGACTATTATTGTTTCTCAAAGAGCATTTAAAGACTGAGCTGGGGGTTGATTATTAAATAATAACATAGGCACCAACTTTGCTTACTAATACTTTCTAATCATTCATAAAGTAACAATACGTTGCATAGGGGAAGATCTTTAATGTGCTTAGCTGCACGATCAATTAGGCTCCTCCCGGCACCACGACATGAGGGAGGCAGCTGGTGGCTAGCTCGGTCTTCTCTTGGCTGGTGGCGTGAGGTTAAGACCTACTCTGTGGCTGTATCCCTACTCTCCTTCCTTCTCCTCTTACTTATTTCCCTTACCTGAAGTTCCTGTACCCTTAAGTTAAGTATTATATGGTGTAAGTGTGCCTACTCTGGTAGTAACGATTGGGGAGACCTGGGGATAGTATTTTGCCAGTGTTTGGGTACCCCTAAGTGTTGTGTTTTGTATTAGGGTCCCACGTGGTTTCACTACCCTAAGCTGCATCCAGCTTCAGTGCTTATCCAGTAGTACTTTACCCTAGCTTGTTATTAGTGTAAACCTTGTATCCTGCCTACGTGGACCAAGGCTTTTAACGTAAGATAGTGTGGTAAAGTTATTATTATTATTGTTATTGGTGTGAGTGTATATGGGGGGTTGTTAACGGGTTAATAAATAAGTACATGAATTACAGAGTATCTCTTCTTCCAAGGTGGGAGCGCAGTGATCAACCCTTAGACGAACATATTTGGTCTTGTAGCAAGTTATTACTACTGTGGATAGTTTATTTTGGGGGCCGGGCCTTTTAGCTCTCCCATATTTGATACTCCTGTCTTCTAACTACCTATACCCCTTAATAGTACCAGTACCCCATAGAAGCCCCACTCATATCAGTTGTAACAAGTGGTTGGCCAGTCCGGGAGGAACATTATAAGTGTAAAAAATTAGATTCTTGAGTGCCAAAATTAAAATTTTTTATTTCCGCAGAACGGTTGTGTGCTAGCCTAGGGTCCAGCTCATCTAGCAAAGGACATTCTTGCACTGACTGGACACCCAGCTGGATCCCTTCACGATTAAGGTTAGTGTGGCCTTGTGTTAGGGGCCGTGCAAATTTTTGTTTTTTTTTTCCAATTTTTATTTTTTAATTTTTTCTTTGGCTGGGAGCTAAAATTATTAGTGATGTCTTCTGAAATGCAGAACCTGGCAAGGGAGCCTTCAGTGGTAGAGATAAAGAAACTTAAAAAGTCTAATTTAGTATTGTTAGGCCAGGAATTTGGCCTAGAATTAAATGTCGCAGATAAAAAGTGGACTTTGGTGAATGAAATATTACAACATTGTATTGATGAACAACTATTGGCAAGTGATACACCTTTATGCCAGCCTAGCCAAGCAGAAAGTGCAACTCATAGGGAAAGTGAATTAGCTTTAGAGTTAGCAAAAATAAAATTAGAGGAGCAAAAACTCAAAACCGAGGAGGCTAGAATTAGAGCGAATGCCACTGGAACTCCACCTGCCGGGGATTCAAACCCCAGGCATTATGAGAAAAAGCATAATTTGCCTGAATTTTCAGAGTCTGACCCTGAAAGGTTTTTCAACCATTTTCAGAGAGTGGCCACGTCCATGAACTGGCCAAAGGAAGAGTGGGTGAAAATCCTACAGGGAAGACTTAGGGGTAAAGCACAAGATATTTTTATAAACATGCCTGACGACGAGTGTTTCGAATATGATAAAGTCAGGGAATGTATTTTGCGGGCATATGAAATTACTCCTGAAGCTCACCGCCAAGTATATCGTAACCTTAGGCCTACTCACAACCAACCGCTCACTGAATTTGTGAATGATCAAATTCGATTATTTGATAGATGGATTCGCTCGGCGAAAGCCGAAACATACGAGGCTCTCAGGAACTTAATTTTAATGGAGCATTTTATAGATGTTATGCCAGAGAACGTATCACAATACATTAAAGGAAGGATAGAGTTAAATTCTAAAATAGGGGATTTGGCCAAGTTGGCAGAAAACTACCAATTGGCGGGCAAAAGGCCCAATAAAAATAATTATACCCCACAGAGTAGCAAACCTTATACCCACAGCCAGTCCAGACCAGCTCATTCTAACCCTTTACCTAATGCACCTTCTGTTTCAGACATAACTAACCCTGTTAAAGTGTCTAGCCCAACGGCACCTAAAGGTGAACCGAAGGGTAATTCTGTTAGTAATGTCTCTTCTCCCCGACGTTTTTGTGGTCACTGTAATCGTTCAAACCACAATATTAGCCGTTGTTGGCAACTGTACCCAGAAAAAAGACCCAATGCTCTAGTTGTGACACAGGGCTTGAGGCCTTCGGAAGGGTTAGGGAGTAAGACCTCCAACCCACAGTGGTTGGACTTGCTTACCCCATTCTTATCGAAAGGGAGACTACTTTTGTCTGAGGGTTCTTCCTGGAAGGACGTGGTGATCTTCCGAGACACCGGTGCCATCCAGACTTTAATTTTAGAGAGTGCATTGCAAGGTGCCAACACTCTCGACACTGGAGAGGTGGTACTGGTCGAGGGTGTCACTAGTGATACTCGGGCAGTACCCCTCCATAAGGTTACCCTGGAATCTGATTTCCACAAGGGTGTTTGTACAGTCGGAGTCACTTCATACCTACCTTTCCCTAATGTTGATGTAATAGTTGGTAATGATTTAGCAGGGGATAAGGTAGGGGACTCCAGACTGCCTATTATGTTGCCTACCCCTAAGGTTTGCCTGGATCCACCCGCCGCAGAGGATAATGTTGTGTACCCTGCGTGCGCGGTGACCAGGTCTATGGGACTTAAATGTAAGGGCAGCCCTGTGCTTGCCAAGGTGGTAAATCCCGAGGTCACGAGGAGTTTTCCGAGTGGTGAAAACCAAGTGGACCTCGCGGACACATTCATGGCCCGACTCGATGACGTGGCCGAGGACATTGTGGAGAGCCTGCCACTGCCGTCTACCGAGAGTAGTGGAGAGGTGGAGGAGAACAATGTTGAGCCTCGGCCAATGGCATCTGACCAAGGCCTAGATGCCTCCTTGAGTGAGTTACAGAAAGCTGACCCCACTCTTGCAGATTGTCATGAAACAGCCGTCTCTATGGAGGAAATTGTAGACGCAGCAACTGGGTACTACTACAATGATCGGATTTTGATGAGAAAATGGAGACCACAGGGGGCTCCCTTGTCAAATGAGTGGGAGGTAGTCCACCAGGTTATGTTGCCGACCTGCTATAGAGAAAGAGTTTTAGCAGCTGCTCATGATGATCCTATGGGGGGACATCAAGGTATTAATATTACGTATCACAAAATTTTAAAGTATTTTTTCTGGCCCAAGCTGAAAAGCGATGTGGCAAAATTTTGTAATGCGTGTATTGTTTGTCAACTGGTTGGGAAACCAAACCAGACTCCACCTAAAGCTCCTCTAAGGCCTATTGTCATGCCAGAGGAACCATTTTCTCATGTGGTAATGGACTGTGTTGGACCATTACCTAGAACTAAGTCTGGTAATATTTACCTAATCACGATGATGTGTATCACTACTCGTTACCCAGAGGCTTTTGCTGTAAGGAACATCCGAGCAAAAACTGTTGTTGCTCGTATGTTGCAATTTTTTTCCACTTTTGGACTGCCTCGGGTCGTGCAAACTGACAATGGTACTAATTTTAAGTCTGATGTTTTCGAGCAATTTTGTAAGGAACATGGAATAACTCATAAGGTTTCCAGCCCATACCATCCACAGAGTCAGGGGGTAATTGAACGTTTCCATCTAACTCTGAAGCAGATGTTGAAGACATCGTGCGAGAGTTCCCACACCTTCTGGGATGAGAATTTACCGTATGTTTTGTTTGCGGCTAGAGAGGGATTACAAAGTTCACTGGGCTGTTCTCCTTTTGAGTTAGTCTTTGGCCATAAAGTTCGTAGACCCTTGCAAATGTTACAGGAGAATCTGTTAGGGAACGTAACGTTATCCGAAGGTTCGGCTTTCTTTGCGCAACACCACCAGAGACTCAAGGACTGCAAGGCGGCTGCATTTAAGTATCTTGGCAAGGCCCAAGAAAAGATGAAAGAACATAACGATGCTAAATCTAAGTTACGGGTATTTCAGCCTGGCGACCCTGTCCTGGTATTAAAGCCTCGACTAGGGAACACTATGTCCCACAAGTACGAAGGCCCCTACATTGTGACAGAAAAGACGGGGGACCTCACGTACAAAGTGAGGCACTCTGACAAACGTAACCAGGTAATGCTCATACATGTAAATCGACTGAAGAAGTTCCAGGGCCCCAGGCCCATTGCACTAACCAATGTTTCCATTTCCAGTGAGAGAGGGGATGATTGTTCTGGGGACCCAACTAATCTCATTTTCAATAATTCTAGTTCTGTGAATGCTGTGGAGGAACTGTCCCATTTGCAGATGGCCCAACGTGAAGAGGTGCAGTCGTTGGTTGATGAATTCTCCAGTCTGTTCGGGGAGGTCCCGACCCAGACTGATGCCATTTGCCATGATGTCGAGTTGACGGACTACACTCCCATTCGCCTTCAACCCTATCGGATGAGTCCAGAAAAGAAGGCCATCGTACGGAAGGAGGTCGACTTCTTGCTCCAGCACGGCCTCATCCGGCCGAGCCAGGGCTCTTGGTGCTCGCCCTGCCTTTTGGTCCCCAAACCAGACGGCTCCTGGCGATTATGCACCGACTATCGGCAGCTCAACAAGGTGACCATTGTGGATGCCTATCCGCTGCCCCTCCTCGAGGACTGCATTGACGAGTTGGGAAATGCCAAGTACGTTTCGAAATTCGACCTCTCGAGGGGGTATTATCAAATCCCACTCACTGAACGTGCTAAACAGCTCACCGCGTTTGTGACACCCGAGGGTGTTTTTGAGTATCAGGTGTTACCGTTCGGCTTGCGTAATGCCCCTGCCACGTTCCAGAGACTCATGAACTCTCTACTCGCTAAGGTGCCAAATTGTCGGGCGTATTTAGATGATATCATGCTGTTTGACAGTAATTGGGCTGACCACATAGCTAGGTTACGCCAGTTGTTTGCCATCTTGAAAAGGGCAAATCTTACCTTAAATGCTAAAAAGTGTCATTTTGGCCAAGGCACAGTGACGTACCTCGGTTATGAAGTGGGCCAAGGAAAAGTGTTACCTCGGCAAGATAAAATCAATGCCATTCTGGAGTATCCAGTACTAAAGTCTAAAAAGGACGTTCAAAGATTTATCGGTATGTGTGCGTACTATCGACGTTTTTGTCAGAACTTTTCCAGTGTTGCCACTCCTCTCACAGACTTGTTGCGGAAAGCCGTTAAATTTAAGTGGTCATCAGACTGTGCAGAGGCATTTAAAAATTTGAAATTGATCTTAGCTTCCGCCCCAGTGCTTGCTAGTCCAAGGTTCGACCGACCGTTTAAAATTCATGTTGACGCGTCTGACTCGGGTGCTGGTGCAGTGTTGTTGCAAACTGGGGATGATCAGGTGGAACACCCAGTATATTATTACTCTGTGAAATTCGACAAGGCGCAACGCAATTATTCAGTGGTAGAAAAAGAGGCGTTGGCGCTAGTGTTAACATGTAAAAAGTTCGAAGTTTACCTCACAGGTAATATAGTGGAAGTGTACACGGACCATAACCCACTAGTCTTCCTGACTCAGATGAAGGGTAAGAATAAACGCATCCTCAGGTGGGCGTTGTACCTACAGGACTTCAATCTTTCCATTACCCACCTACCGGGCAGACTCAACGTGATAGCCGACGCTCTGTCCCGGTTGCCTGAATAACATTCATCTGAGCCACAGAAAGCCATTTACCAACTGTCATGCTTTAGTTAATTTTTTTTAGGTTCTCCTGTGACATTAAATATTCCGTGTCCAATTTATTTACTTCCCTGTTCTTTTATTTTTTTGTGTATGTTTTTTTTTTTCTTTCAGAGAACTCCTTTGTATTTTTTTTTTTTGCAAAGAAATTGCTTTTGATTGATTTTTTGTTTTTGTCATATGTTTTTCTTTTTGTTCTCTGTATACTCTTACAAAAAAATATGACTACTATTCTAGTAGTCACATTTTTTTTTCTCTGAAGGGGGGAGGAGTGTTACGACCCTGGGTTCTCCAGTGGAAACCAGAGGTCAAAATTGAGCTATTAAACTTCCTGGTAGCACAGTTGGGCATCTAGAATGTCAATTGTTTGTATCTTCCCTGCCAGACGTAAGACTATTATTGTTTCTCAAAGAGCATTTAAAGACTGAGCTGGGGGTTGATTATTAAATAATAACATAGGCACCAACTTTGCTTACTAATACTTTCTAATCATTCATAAAGTAACAATACGTTGCATAGGGGAAGATCTTTAATGTGCTTAGCTGCACGATCAATTAGGCTCCTCCCGGCACCACGACATGAGGGAGGCAGCTGGTGGCTAGCTCGGTCTTCTCTTGGCTGGTGGCGTGAGGTTAAGACCTACTCTGTGGCTGTATCCCTACTCTCCTTCCTTCTCCTCTTACTTATTTCCCTTACCTGAAGTTCCTGTACCCTTAAGTTAAGTATTATATGGTGTAAGTGTGCCTACTCTGGTAGTAACGATTGGGGAGACCTGGGGATAGTATTTTGCCAGTGTTTGGGTACCCCTAAGTGTTGTGTTTTGTATTAGGGTCCCACGTGGTTTCACTACCCTAAGCTGCATCCAGCTTCAGTGCTTATCCAGTAGTACTTTACCCTAGCTTGTTATTAGTGTAAACCTTGTATCCTGCCTACGTGGACCAAGGCTTTTAACGTAAGATAGTGTGGTAAAGTTATTATTATTATTGTTATTGGTGTGAGTGTATATGGGGGGTTGTTAACGGGTTAATAAATAAGTACATGAATTACAGAGTATCTCTTCTTCCAAGGTGGGAGCGCAGTGATCAACCCTTAGACGAACATATTTGGTCTTGTAGCAAGTTATTACTACTGTGGATAGTTTATTTTGGGGGCCGGGCCTTTTAGCTCTCCCATATTTGATACTCCTGTCTTCTAACTACCTATACCCCTTAATAGTACCAGTACCCCATAGAAGCCCCACTCATATCAGTTGTAACACAAGGCAAAGACTCAACCCAAACTGCTGCATAGCCACATCAGTAGGAAAACAACAGTGAAGGAACTGGTAATGAAACTGAGGATAGGGGCAGAAAAATTTACTACAAACGACAAGGAAGTGTGCGAGGAACTCCAGGAAATTCCAGGAGGTCTTCACCTCAGAGCAAGAAGTCCCTGAGAAAAGAGAGGGAGCATCAAACCAGACACCACTAGAGGAGTTTGTGATCACTGTGATTACCAGTGAGGAGGTGAGGAAGCATCTGCTAGATTTGGATGTGACAAAGGCTATAGGCCCTGATGGAATTTCATCATGGATACTAAAGGAAGGAGCAGAAGCTCTGTGCTTGCCACTCTCCATGGTGTACAACAAATCACTGGTAACAGGTGAACTGCCAAAAATTTGGAAGACGGCCAATGTAGTCCCAATATACAAGAAGGGTGATTGGCAGGAGGCACTGAAGTACAGGCCAGTGTCCCTAACTTGCATTCCATGCAGGATGGAGAAGATTGTGCACAAAAAATTTAGTAGAACATTTGGAGCGAAAAAACTTTGTAACACATCAGCATGGGTTCAGAGATGGCAAATCATGCCTAGCAGGTTTAATTGAGATCCATGACCAGGCAACAAAAATCAGGCAAGAGAGAGAGCGGGCTGGGCAGACTACATATTTCTGGGCTGCCAGAATGCTTTTGACATGGTACCACATAAGAGACTAGTGCACAAACTGGAGATGCAGGCAGGAGTGAAAGGGAAGAAGGTACTCCACTGGATAAGAGAGTACCTAAGCAACAGGGCACAGCAAGTCTCCATTAGGGGCGAGGTCTCGGAGTGGCGGGGAGTCACCAGTGGAGTCCCACAGGGATTAGTCTCTGGACCTATACTGTATCTGATACACGTAAATTATCTCCCAGAATTAATTGACTCGTTCCTCTCGATGTTTGCTGTTGATGTAAAAATTATGAGAAGGATCAAGACAGAGGAAGATAGTATGAGGCTACAAGATAACCTAGACAAACTGAAGGAATGGTCCGACATATGGCTACTAAAGTTCAACCCAAGTAAATATAAGGTAATGAAACTAAGAGGAGGAACTAGGAGGCCAGTCACAGGATACCGAATGGGAGATGAAGTCCTTCACGAAACGGACAGAGAGAAAGATCTAGGAGTTGATATCACGCCAAACCTGTCTCCTGAAGCCCACATCAAAAGAATAACATCAGTGGCCTATGCAAGCCTGACTAGCATCAGAACTGCTTTCAGAAAGTTGTGTAAGGAATCCTTCAGAACCTTGTATACCACATATATAAGGCCAATCCTGCAGTATGCAGCCCCAGCATGGAGCCCGTACCTAGTCAAACACAAGACGAAGCTGGAAAAAGTTCCGAGGAATGCCACTAGGCTAGTCCCAGAACTAAGAGGTATGAGTTATGAGGACAGACAGCGTGAACTGCACCTTACGACACTGGAAGACAGAAGACTTAGGGGAGACATGATCACCACATACAAAATTCTCAGGGGAATTGAGAGGGGTAGACAAGAAGGGATTATTTAACACGGGTGGTACAGGCACAAGAAGACACAGGTGGAAGCTGAGTAGCAAAATGAGACACAGAGACATTAGAAAGAACTTTTTCAGTGTCAGTTAGTAAATGGACTGCACTAGGAAGTGAAGTGGTGAAGGCAAACTCCATACAGTTTTAAATGTAGATATGATGGAGCCCAGTAGGCTCAGAAATCTGTACATCAGTTGATTGACGGTTGAGAGGCGGGACCAAAAAGCCAAAGCTCAACCCCTGCAAGCACAACTACGCGAGTTCAACTAATATATTTCCACATATAATTTCGATGACTAGTTCCCTAATTACTTGGGAGGCTGCCTGCGTATCTAATGAAGGCGACTCACTCAGCCAGTTGCTGACACTAAACGTCACTTGGAATTTCTTTCTTTCTATGGTGTTTTTTATTGTCTGCAGTGAAGACGTTCAGCTATACGATGTAATTTACCCGGTGATGACGTCATGTAAACATCTACCAGAGAAAATTACACAGGACTGGTGAACACTGAATATATTTATTTTATAAACTCAAAACTGTTAAAAAAAAAAAAATCAGCGACATTTTAAATAAGACTGCTTTTACTCCTTATAATTAATTTTAAACATTATCTCATCACACTAAATGTTATTTTATTGTTATTAACTATTTATTGTTTCTTCCAGGAGAGTTAGACACAAATAGTCCAAGTGAATCTTACCCCGTGACTCATCCAATACACAAGTCAATCGTGGCAACATTCACCTGAACCTCAGCATCACTTAAAAACTTAAAGATGAGTCACCGAAGCGGCCATACATGTTGTCCACTTCGAACAATGTTGTCTGTTGTCCATGTTGTAACACGTCATGTAAAACATCTTCCAGATAAAATTACCCAGGACAGGTCGAACACTGAATATATTTATTTTATCAACTCGAAAACTATATTAAAATAAAAATATATCACATTATTATCCAGTCATATTTTAAAATACGAGGCTGTGTTTCGACTATTTTTACTTGTTTAACAATTTCACTTTCTTGTTTACTGTTAGTAATTAATTTTAAATATTCTTTCAGCAAACTTAGTACACATAACTACCGCAAACTTCGAGCACAGAAGAAACTCCTAAAAGACCAAAACCTAAAGAGATAGGATGGTTATAACAACATTTACATATCCCCGAACCTCACAGTACAACGGCCAGAAAAGGTTAACAATTGAGAGACAAACAAAAGGCGTTAAGAAACAGACATCAAAACAATAGTTTAAAGTTAAGGGTAAAGAGATGGCAAGTGATCAATACAGTAGAAGGAGGAGAGGTGAAGTAGAACTAACCTAGTACTTTTCCTTCGCACATCTCTAACGATAAGCAGTCACAAAACCTAAGAGGACGACAAAGCATTCTAAGCACTGGAACAGACCAACCCCCAGTCAAGGAAGGAAATGCAGAGGTAAAAAAAAAATCGGCTTAACTTTTTTCTTCCACACTTCTACAAGCCATTCCTGAAGGAGTCGACGAAGTAGAGTTCGGAGGAGACGTAAGTAAATTATTTCAGCACCCAATGGCAGTCTCCACTCTAGCAAAGAAGGCACATGCCGTCGGGGGAAATCAGCATATTAGAAACCACCACAGACTCAATGGATTCAACTACCTTGCCATAGTTTCAGGGTTCAACGTCCCCGCGGCCCGGTCCTAGACCTCGCCTTAGGGTTGCTGGACTGGTCGACCAGTCTGGCAACCAGTCCAGAACTATAACAGAATAATGGCCAGTAACGACACTCTCAAGATTATGCTATGGAAAACCCTAGGATTCAAAAACAAAACATGAACACTCAGTGCCGTGCTTCTCAAGGACAACATTGATATTGGTTTACTTCAAGAAATACTTACCAGAACTGAAATAAGCATCAATGTCCCTTGATACCTGCCTAAAGATATCAAGGTTACCAGTGCCCAATTGTACAAGGTGGTGTGAGAGTTGAGGCATCAGAGGCATTTCAATACTAGTAAGAAATGTTATCAATCACAGACCTACCTAAATGTGGTGAGGACGTCGAAATTTTGGAAGTTAATCTCACCATGAGAAACTCAATGCTGTCCATCTTCAATGTATACAGGAACCATAGAAAACACGTTATGGATATATCTGCAATCTTTGAAACAGCAGTCAACAAACCTACTATCATCTCGGGTGAATTACTACTCGAATCTCCAAGAACCGAAGCCAACGTAAGATATACTAAACACCTTATGGATGAAGGTTCTGAAGTCCGTCTGCTTAACTTGAAGGAACCAACCCATATTGGTGGGGAAAGCTGGACCTCACGTTTGTCTCCGCCATTATTTAGGAGTTGTGTCATTGGTCAGTTGACCATGCACTGACAAGTGACCACTTTACTACAAGAACAGTTATTAATATAGCACTGCCCCAGATGGGATTTTATCAAAGAAGACTGGACGAAGTTTCAGTAATCTCTCGAAACCTGGCACCAACACTATACTCCTGACAACACTGAAGAAATAGAAACAGATTTAGTAAACACAATACATAGAGAAACAAATCACGCCATCCCCAAGAAGAAAACAATTACCCGACATCATAAGAACCTTTGGGATTACTGTGATAGGATAAAAGAACTACATAAAATACTAAATTGTGCACGAAATAGTTTCAGGAGACAGAATCGAACTAATCTAAGACTTATTAGACCTGTCCGAGATCACGTGCATGAAGAAACAGCAAAAATCAAAGAAGGAAAAATGGCTCAAGTTATGTGCAAAGCTAAATCAGCATTCATCTTTGGGTGACATCTGGAGGCAGAATAACAGGGCCAAAGGAAAATCGCCTCCTGCTCCGCCCCATTATGTACATCCAGATCAAGAAGCAGAAAAATTATCAAATCTATTTGCTTCAAGAGCCAGCTCCACTAAACTTCCACAAGCAGCTATGAGTCACCAACAATGATTTATAGCAGCATGATGGAAAAAAGAGACGATGCTTGAGCCTTACCTGACGAAATAGACCACCCTTTCAATATGAAAGAACTCAGAAGAACTACAAAGAAAATTAAAAACACAGCTCCAGATGAGGACAAAATCACTTACAACATGCTGGCCAAGGTAGGAGAAAAGGGCGAAAAAGCCTTGAATATCATTAACTAAGTTTGGGTGACAAGAACTCGATCATTCTCTTGGAATAGTGCAATTACACTTCCAATTTCAGAACCCAAAGACCCAGGAAATCCAAGACCCATCTCATTAACAAGCAGTTTTCTGGCCAAAACTGCAAAAAGAGTGGCTCTTAATCGAATTGTGTAAAAACAGTGGAAGGCCTAACCCCTATACCCAAATATGTTTGCCTACAGAAAAGGTGTGGAAACCACTGAATGCCTTCCTGGATTAAATCAATGACAAACCAGGATTCCTTATTTTTCTGGACATTGCCTTCGAGTTAGCCAATGCTCCAGCTACACTGTGCTGCCTGGTGGATAAAGAAATCATAGAAAATGCTCCTGCCTTTGCCAAAGGAGTTCTGGCCAACAGAGAAGCTAAAGTCAAATTTCAAGGAAAAAATCCTTCTCATAAAAGCTAGAAAATGGGACACCGCAGGGAGGAATACTTAGCCCCTTCCTCTTCAATTGTCTCATGGAACAATTCATGTAGCTAAAGTTATCAAAAGCCAAATTGCTTAACTATGCGGACGACTTTGTGGTCATTATCAATGGAAAAAACGCTAGGAATCATTCACAAAAATGCCATGACATCATCAGCATGGAAGCGGAATGCATAGCAGTGAAAAAAAATAAAACCAAAGCAATAGCCGTTAAAATGAGAACTCAAATAATCAGACTCGCAATTGAGTGAGTTACCTCTTTTCAATACCTTAAAGTCATAATAGATGGTCATTTATAATTAACTAAATAAATTGAATATCTTCGGCAACGTTGCAATGCCAGAAACTCAGCTGTGCGCTCCCTGTTAAGTCTTAGAGATTGTAAAACTCTACCAGTACTCAAAATGTACTACATTCAAGCAGTTAGGTCACGCAGTCACTATGCTGATCCTGCTCTTACATCTCTCAGAGATAAACAATTGGAAAATCTGAAAGTGTCACAAAATGATGCCCTCAGAACAATACTGAGCGCACCTATATGGACGCGTCGAGAAAATCTAAGAATTGAAACCAACTAACCAGCCTCAAAAAACTGGATCAGACAAAGAATAGTCACCATAACAGCAAAACTTGTTGGAACCACCACCAGACTGTCAATCAAAGATGGTATACACAGATCGCTTCACAGAAACCCTCAATATAGAGCAAATACATGGACGGATAATCTAGTCAAGATTTGAAAGAAAGTGGACTTGAAACGGACCATTAGAAGCAAAGCAGAAGACAGCCCATATCAACACTTTCGTCATGGGAATAATCGAGTCTAAAGTAAACATTTAAGGATTACAGGTTACAAAATCAGCTTGTGACCCGCAGAGGTCCAAAGCAAGCATAAAACAACAAATGGAAAGCATCTCAAGACCGACAACCATTCACATCTTCATAGTGGGGTCAGTTGATCAAGAAAAAGATACCTCCTGGGCAGCAGCGTACACCAGCAACCATGAAACTTACTGGAGCATGAACAGTGAATGGTCAACATTGTATACAGAATTATATGCCTTGAAAGATACCATAAATTATATAATTGAGAATAATTTACAAGATGTCATCATTCATATAGACTCCAATTTTCAGTCCAGGCATTGTTAGCCAGCCAGCACCAAGATAATATACAACTCATCACAGAAATACCATATATAGAAAAAGAAGCACAAAATCTAGGGTTTTCAATCACCCTAAATTGGGTACCAAGTTACATTGCATAGATTGTAATGTAATGTAAAGGCAGACTCACTAGCAAAACTTCCACTGGTATAACTATAGTGCAAGACCTCCAAGTTTCTCACGGATTAAGGAGCAAATCAAGAAGAAAACACTCTCAACCATCAAAAGTCACCACAAAGCCATAGTAGCGGAAGGAAGACCCACTTCCTTCTTGTTTGGCTTGTTCTTTCAAGCCTGGCCAAAACCTATCAGGAGACATTGTTATAGCCATACACAGACTCAGACGTAACCACAAGTGCTGCTGTGAGGTAATAAACTTAAAAAAAAAAGTTATATCTGTGGAACATATGCAGAAAGGCCACCATTACATTTCTTACTGGAAGCCCTACGCATCAAACTCGACATAACCAACAAGAGCAGCTGCGTTAAATGAAACATCCACAACAATTAAAATGGATAAAAAGCAGTTGAAGAATGGAACACACTAGTGAACATTGTGCGTCTATATCCGCCACCACGACAACGTTATTAAAACAAAGGACTAAATCAGTGTGAAAGGAAGGAAACTTTATCGTCATTTAAAACTTTGATCCTGATATCATATTACCAGCTCCCTATGTAACAATGTAAGGAGTTTAAATTGCTCCTTCTCAAATGCCAGAAGCTTGGTAAATAAATTTTGCGCATTGTACTCATAAACATATCATTTGGATCAGATTATTGGGATCAGCGAAATAAAGGGATGACAAGATATATATGAAGACAAATTCCATCTACCAGGACTTCATCCAACTTTCAGAAATGACAGAACAACAAGAGCAGATAGTGTGATACTATATTAAGGACTTGACTGCAACAACATTTATCAATTAAATATCACAGGGTCCTCAAACCTCCATCAAGCAATATACTAGCTCAAAATGATTGCAAATATAAGAAGTAATGTTCCCGAGGATTACGTCTTAATTGGGTCCCTCAAGAAGCAAATAAAGTTCAGCCCAAGCTTAGTCTTCAGACAAAACTGAACGCCTTAAGCCAGACAGAACATTCTCTCTCTCACTCAGAACACACTCTGATATTTCCCTACACCGCCCCAAGAGTGCAGCAAAGGACGCGGTTCCAGGTCTGGTTACCTGGAAGTAACCTGCCTGCTTATCCTGTCATGGTGACACGCTTGGCCGCCTGGTGAAGATGAACGTCACTTAAAATATATTTCTTTCTATGGTTTTTTTTAACGTCAGTGGTGAAGACGTTAATCATATACGGTATATTTTACCCGGTGATGACGTCATGTAAACATCTACCACAGAAAGTATCACAGGACAGGTAAACACTGAATATATTATTTCAGATGATACTCAGAAATGCACAAAATCTAAAAGTCATGGATGATAAGCAACATTTACATATCCCCAGACCTCACAGTACAACAGCCAGTACAAAAGGCCTGGATGGTAAACAACATTTACATATCCCCAGACCTCACAGCACAACAGGCCTGGATGGTAAACACTATTTACATATCTACAGACCTCACAATACAACGACCAGAAAAGGTTTATACCTGAGAGACATTATCATGCAACGCGTCTATCATTTTGACGCGTCTTTACCGGTTCACTTGGGAGGAGGCTGTCTGGTTGACAGAAGCTATGCCTGCTAGTCCTGGAAACGTGACTTGCTCCGCCTGCTGATGAAGATATGCTTTACCCATAGAATATATTTGTTCCTATTGTGTTTTATATTGTCAGCGATGAAGACATTCGACATATACGGTGTAATTTACCCAGTGATGACGTCATATAAACATATACCAGAGGAAATTACACATGACAGGTCGAACTGAGAATAATTATCTTTTTATCATCTCGAAAAACATTAATAAATTAGTCATTGATATATATGATGAAGATGAACGCCAGAACCTCCCACATGAAAGAAGACGACCTGGTACTTTATAGAGAGTGCTACTGTTTCCTGCAGAGTAGTTAACGCCCTGTGGACGCTGCTGAAGGAGACTTTCCAGGAGCATCAAGCGAGGAAATTCTTCCATACAGAACCTCCAATGCTGGCATGGAAGAAGGGAAAACCCCTGAGTGACACGCCGCTGAGAGCTACGTTTCCCAAAAATCAGCTGGACTCTTAGTGTACTGATTTCAGTGTTGTGAACAAAATATTTGCCTGATACAGATTGATGAAGATTAAACCACCCAAGAGGTGGCACGGGCATGAGTAGCCCGTAGTAGAAGTACAGGCTTCTTACATTTGGAAGCCTGTACTTATAGAGGGTTCTCCAACCTGCCATACTAGAATTACTGGCCTTCCCAGGGATGCATTCCAGAACAGTTGCAACTACATCCATCAAAGACCTCACCCACTCACACCAAAATTATCTATTTCTGCAGACTATTAATAGGCAATTAACTGAAAATAATACAATTATCAGTTACATCAGAGTTACTCTCAAAATATTCCACTCCAGCTGCACCAACGCCAGCATCCTTTGTAAACTGGGATCAGCGGAACATGGAGACGAGAAGATGTAACTGAAGTAGAATTCCATCTAGTCAGGATACCACACACCTTTCAGTAATGACAGAACAAGAGCAGGTGGTATGATACTATGAAATACGATTTGACTGCAACCAGCATTTAGAGGTTAAATGGAGCAACATTCTAGGAGAAATTGCATACTATAGCTTTTGCATGATAACAAAATCATCATTGTGTCATTTGATATGTAAGAACACATATGTAATGGAACTAGGGAGTCTAAATGGATTCAGTGAGCACTTACTCATTAAAATGAAGAGACTGCACGATGTATGTAAAGATGAATGAGTATAGCACTTCCTTCCACCCTGGCAGATAATACCTTTTGATATCCTGATGCCTTCAAACCCCACCAAGAAACTAATCACAAACACCCCTCGTGCTGTATACGCTGTGCTATATACACACCATATACACTGACCGATCTCACATTCACAAGGGAGACATCTCCTATCATGCAGGATGCATTCGCACCTCCACAGATCTCCAGTATCAGCTCTTGATACTGGTAATGGCTTAAAATGGCCACCACTTACGGGCTATTCATGCCCGTGCCACCTTTTGGGTGGCTTAATCTTCATCATCATTCATCATCTGACCGATCACTCAATACGGCTAAAAGGAGTGCTGTTATTGTTCATCAGCCCGATAGAAGCACAATACAAAGGAATAAAGGAGCTAGTAACTGGGCATCCAAAATGCAAGCTGAATTGGTAGCAATACTGTTGGCACTCGAAATTTTTGTCAACATTGAAGTAGATAGCTTAACTGTTAATGACTCTTTCCTCACTACTAGCAATAAAAAGTTTGCATTCAAGAAATATCGTGCTTGTCTCCGAATCCAAATATATATATAAGCATACTTAATAGGGGGATATATATCAAAATATGGTAGATTGTTTCTCACAATGTAGATTCTTCTCACTCACTTTGTTACCGCAGGAACATGATTAAACTGAAGCCCTTGCTAAGGTTCCAATAGATAAAGACAGTGTTGAACGGAATCTTGAGTTATCAATTAGGTCCCTTAAAAGTGTTTAATAATGCCAGCGGTGAAGACATTCAACATGTACTGTATAATTTACCCGGTAATGACATCATTTAAACATCTACCGCAGAAAATTACACAACACAGGAAGAACTTCAAACATTATTTACCAGGCAAGACAGGAGGAGGCCCCATCCAGACTTCTTAAATACTGACCAAATTCGAAGATCAACAGATTCAAGTTCCACAAGCCACTATGTAGGATAGAAAACAGGAAATGTTTTCACCCATAGGCTATTGATATCATAAACCCATTGATAACCCTGTTCCTTTACACTCAACAAGCAAATTAAAGTTGATTACACGCTTCGTTTGAGAAAAACATCAACGACTTAGCCTATACTGATAACCTGTCCACAGGCCAACCACACTTCCCTACACCGCTCCACAGGTGAGATGGAAGTACAGTTGTCTTGAGGATGATGATAACTTATATTGTGAGTAGTGAGTCCGTATAAACAACTCGACCTCTACCCGTCAACTCAAACCTTTACCTTACTTCTTACACTAATATTTCAAAACTTGACACATTAATTGAAAGTAATTCCCTACAATTAATTTGTCATTTATAACTACGTTCTGCTCTTTAAGACAATTCTAACATGATCGTGTCTGAAGTCAAACACATATACAACAAAATTATTATCCAACATAAGCCACCTCCTATACCGTCAACATCTAATTTGCTAATTATTTTTCCAAGTTAAAAAGTATAAAAAACTGTTAAGGAACACAACGGCACAATACAGTAAGTTTTCCCAGTAGAGTTAGACAGAGTTAGTCCAGGTGAATCTTACCCAGTGACTCATCCAATACACAAGTCAACTGTGGCAACATTCACCTGAACCTCAGCGTCACATAAAAACGTATGAAGTGGGAGCCACCGAAGTGACCTGTTGTCCGCATCCTTTCCTTGAAGCTAATATTACATTTGTGAATATTTATTGTGAAAACAAGCATTGTTCTGCAAATGTTTTGCAAGATACTAGCGTCTTTAATTTCTATACCTATTTGACCTGCTTACTTTGGAGCAGAAGTGTATATATGATAAATATCTTTTTCGACAACAATATTTTACCAAAAATAATACATTCATTGTTAACAATGTCTCTGGAAAAAATCGCATCTGCATTGTTTTGTTATTAAAAAGTAAAAAAAAATGCATATATAAATATTTTCTTCTAGATGATTATTGCTATGCAAACGATTCATAATATACTTCCACATATAATTTCGATGCCTAGTTCCCTAATTACTTGGGAGGCTGCCTGCGTATCTAATGTAGGCGACTCACTCAGCCAGTTGCTGACACTAAACGTCACTTGAAATATATTTCTTTCTATGGTTGTAAAATTCTGCAGCGAAGATGTTCAACTATACGGTATAATTTACCCGGTGATGACGTCATGTAAACATCTACCAGAGAAAATTACACTGGACAGGTGAACACTGTATATATTTATTTTTTAAACTCAAAACTCTTTAAATAAAATATCAGCGACATTTTAAATAAGACTGCTTTTACTCCTTATCATTAATTTTATTTTCTGGAGAGACACTTTGAATTTCATGAAGTAAATTGTTCAAATGTTCAGTTCTGAGTCTAAAAATTTATTGGGAAATACCCACAACAATAAACAATTACCGTGGTTAAATACACTGCTTACCTGGGAAGACACTGACTGCTAGGCTGACTAGTCTATGTGATATTTAAAGCAGGAAAGCTTGGAGGTGACCAACAATAGTCACTAGTCAAAATACAGACCAACCTATACCACAGTCTACCTCGGCCTACTCGGGTGAGAGCCGACCGCACTCCTTCCACACACAACTGTATCGGAACCCATACTGATTACATTCGCCGCAAACCGTTCCTTATGAAGTCCCTGAGAGGTGAGGTGCACTTCACCCACCCTCCGGTGATTAGTCACCTGGGGATATAAGAAGTGGGGAAGAATAGCGATTAAGGGGAAACATTTTAGTACGAGGGAAGAGCCGGGGACTTGCACCATCTGGTCCCCACTTGGTCCGGGAGACATCTCCCGTCACGCAGGGTGCAGTCGCGCCTCCACAGATCTCCAGTATCATCTATTGATACTGGTGATGGCTCAAAAGGGCTACCACTTACGAGCTAATCATGCCCGTGCCACCGTTTGGGTGGCTTCATCTTCATCTTAAACACATTCACAAGGGAGACATCTCCCGTCACGCAGGGTGCAGTCGGACCTCCACAGATCTCCAGTATCATCTATTGATACTGGTGATGGCTCAAAAGGGCCACCACTTACGAGCTATTCATACCCGTGCCACCTTTTGGGTGGCTTCATCTTCATCTTAAACACATTCACAAGGGAGACATCTCCCGTCACGCAGGGTGCATTCGCACCTCCACAGATCTCCAGTATCAGCTCTTGATACTGGTAATGGCTCAAAAGGGCCACCACTTACGGGCTATTCATGCCCGTGCCACCTCTTGGATGGCTTAATCTTTATCAATCAATCAATCTTAATCAAACTCCACAGGCAGACCATCTGGTCACCATTTGGTCCGGGAGACATCTCCCGTCACGCAGGGTGCAGTCGCACCTCCACAGATCTCCAGTATCTTCTATTGATACTGGCGATGGCTCAAAAGGGCCACCACTTACGAGCTATTCATGCCTGTGCCACCTTTTGGGTGGCTTCATCTTCATCTTAACACATTTACAAGGGAGACATCTCCCGTCATGCAGGGTGCATTCACACCTCCACAGATCTCCAGTATCAGCTCCTGATACTGGTAATGGCTTAAAATGGCCACCACTTACGGGCTATTTATGCCCGTGCCACCTTTTGGGTTGCTTCATGTTCATCTTAACACATTCATAAGGGAGACATCTCCCGTCATGCAGGGTGCATTCGCACCTCCACAGATCTCCAGTATCAGCTCTTGATACTGGTAATGGCTTAAAAGGGCCACCACTTACGGGCTATTCATGCCCGTGCCACCTTTTGGGTGGCTTAATCTTCATCAATCAATCAATCATAGCGATTAAGAGATCGTCACGTCCTTCACTCATCAGACCACTCCACAAGTGATCATTTGAAATTTCATCATGGAATTCCAATTGACTTATAATCGATCCAGCAATGCTGCTCAGAGTAGGAAAAGACCATCGATAATGGATACCAGTTCCGAAAGTGACGGCGAGTGGCATCACGTGAATAAGGCTAACAGGACAAGCCACTCCATGACGACCCATCGCCCATTAATCTCTCCAGCTCTCCCAGCGCCTCAGACTAGATCTACGTTTCCGGTCTTCAAAGTGCAGCACACGGAAGGTAAGTCTTCCTACGCTACTGTAGTGGACCTGGAAAAAGAGTACCCCCAGCTCCAGGTCAGAGCAAAACCTAATCTCAAAGGAGAATACATTCTGAGGCCTAAAGACGAGTCGGCTGCTACGATTCTAAAAAATTACGCAAAATGTGAGGAACTGAAACCAGAGGATAAAATAAGTAAAATCATTGTCCTCCACTATCCCTTGCATATGGCCCTTGGCCATCTCGAAAAGCTGAACTATGTGGTGTCAGCAGAGAGATGCCAAGTACGAACCACAAAACAGGAAACTCGACAAGTCCTTCTCACAGTAAGAGGACGGATCCGGAGAAACTTGACCTTGGAATCTGGGGCGTGTTCCAGCACAAGCCTTACACCCCAGAACCCCTAAGATGCTTTAGATGTCAGAGATTTGGGCATCACAAAGACGGCTGCCAACGCCCAGTGAGGTGCGGAGTCTGCAGCCAGCCCCATGATACAAAAACATGTATTGATAAATTTAAGGCAAACCACCCTGTTCAGGCAAAATGCCCAAATTGTTCCAAGGCACATCATGCCTGGAACTTGAAATGCCCTGAAAGGCTCAAAAGGCTTCAAACGAACCCCACCACGCCCACAGCGGAGCCGAAACCCCCACCAAAACGAATACCAGCTCCCATGCCCACTAAAACCGCGTGGGGTCTACCCATTCAGGAAGAGGGGGCACACGGCCCTTCACCATCGGCAATGGTGAAGGGTGAGAAGACAGTACAGGACAAAAAGGAAGATGGAGGACACAAGAATCATGTTCAAAGCAGTCGGCCTCCCATTTCATCCAGCAAGCACACTGGGGCCAATAGGAGTAGCAATTCCAGTGCCAAAGTTACCACCGAGAAGGGTCTAAAAGCCACAAGGCCCCAAACCTGCACAACATTAAATAGTGCTCCCACTGAACTGAACGCTCTCTGGCCAATGCTTAAAACTTTGGTCACTGAGTTGATCGAAAGTCTGCTGTCTTCACATGGAATCAAGCAAACCACAGAGACTCGGAAAACAATTGAGCAGAAGCTCAAAAAATTCGAAGATGTAATATCCACACCGTCAAGACAGCAGGGCAGGAGACACCCCCATAAAAAGCAGATAGAGTCCAGCTCGTCGGAAAGCGATATTGATGAGTCAATTTCAGGTCCACTAAGAACCTATACACCAATTGCAACTTCCATGGCGTGTTCATCAGACTCCATGGATACCACGGAATTTTCAGCAAATTCCAAGAACCTAGAATTCTAAAGATCCTGCAATGGAATGCGCAAGGACTGCGCACTAAATTGCAACACTTGCAATGCATAGCAGCAACCAAGGGCATAGACATCATGATACTACAGGAGAGCTTGCTTCGAGCCGGATTAGAACCTAAAATCTCAGGCTATCGAGGCTTCTTCCTTCCATGGATCAATGGGCAATCCAGGGGATGTGCAATCTATGTAAAATGTGACCTGATCTCCAAATCCATAACCAGCCCACCCAATTGTGGAGCAGGGACAGAGGTAATGGGAGTCACCATTGAGCTAAGACACGACAAACTTGAAGTGTTCAATGTGTACAGGTCTCCACAAGCCGAAATGGATCTCTCTGTGTTATTTGGACACGCGACAACAACAAACACAATCATTTGTGGAGATTTTAATGCCCATCATCGATTGGCACTGGGCTCGAACAAAACAAATGAAGCCGGCATACACATCTCCACATCTACTGGACCAGCTTCCAGAAATACAAATCCTAAACAAGAATGAACCTACCCACATCCAAGGAGGCAGATTAGACCTAACCTTCGTGTCAGCCTCCCTAAGAGATGTAGCAACATGGTCAGTTGAGCCCACACTGACAAGCGACCACTATGGGGTCCAAATTGATCTTCAGTTAGACCTACCCACCCCACCTCTGCCTCCATCTGAAGCCTGGAACTTTGCTTTAGCAAACAGGGACCGATTTCAAAACCTCATTTCAGAGTGGCAAAGAAACTATGATCTTCCCGAAGACATTAATCAGGCAGAACAAGAATTTGTCAAAGCGATTCAAAGTGCAGCCAACCACTCAATCCCACTGAAAAAACAGTCCGCCGGACACCATAAAGATCATTGGTACTATTGCGAACGTGTCAAAGAACTCAACCATAGACTCAATAGAACAAGAAAGCTATACAAAAAGCAGCCAAGTGACCGCAACAGGGTCTTACTTTGTGAGGTCAAGGAACATGTACATCGAGAGACCAGACAAATAAAAGAACAAAAGTGGCTGGAATGGTGTTCACACCTGAATGAACACACCTCTCTCGGAGAGATGTGGCAGCAAATTCACCGGGCCAAAGGGAATAAAACACCTAAAGCTCCACACCCCAAGGATCCTCAACAGGAAGCCGAAGTACTGGCAACCAGGTTTGCAGAGAGAGCAGCCAGCAATCAACTTCCACCAGATGTATTAGCAGTACAGACCGGACTAGAGGAAGAAAGGTGGCACAGAATCCTTACAGCATGTGAAGAAGTCTCTGACACTAATGCCCCCTTCACACTGGATGAGCTCAATCGGGCTAAGAAAAACTCCAAGGATACATCCCCTGGAGCCGACAAAATAACCTATAAAATTATTAGAAACCTCGGCCCAGAGGGAGACGCTGCATACCTAAGGTTAATTAATTTAGCCTGGACTTCTCAAACTAAACCTTCAGCTTGGAATAGAGCAGACCTAGTGCCGATCCCAAAACCCAAAGATCCAGCTAATCCCAGGCCCATCTCTCTTCAAAGCTGTGCAGCCAAGACGGCTGACAGAATGGCACTCAACAGACTGGAGTGGAAAATGCCTAAACTGCACCATGATATGTATGCTTATAGAAGAGGGGTTGACAAAGTGGAATGTATTACAACTCTGTTAGCCCACTTGAATGACAGACCAGGAATGCTGATATTCCTGGACCTCGAAAAAGCCTTTGAACTGGCTAGCGCCCCAGCTATTCTCTGCTGCCTCATTGGCAAAGAGGTCAGAGGCAACCTGCTCTCCTGGACCAAAAACTGTCTCATAAACAGAGAAGCAAGAGTAAAACTTCATGGCACCAGTCTCTGAGTACAAAAGACATGAAAATGGTACACCGCAAGGAGGTATTCTCAGCCCTCTTCTCTTCAACTGTTTAATGGAAAGAATAATGAGGTTGAAACTCCCACGTCACTGCAGGCTGCTAAACTACGCGGACGACTTTGTCATCATCATAAAAGGAAGGGATGCGGCGCGCCTTGCACCCAAATGCTTAGACTGCATCAGTAAAGAGGCAAAACAGATTGGGATCAAACTCAACCCCTCAAAGTCAAAGGCCATGCCCATAAAAATAGCGAAGCCCAACATCCAACTCACAGTACAGGGTCAACCAATGGAATGGGTCGACACCTATCAGTATCTAGGAATCATCCTGGACACACACATGAATTTTAATGCTGAGGTCACTTACTTGAGAGAGCGAACTGCGGCCCGGACGGCAATCCTCAGGTCGCTAACCTCCCTTTCTGGAGGAGCCAATCTGCAAGTCCTTCGCACATACTATGTACAGGCAGTCAGATCAGTGATCGATTATGCCGCACCTGCAGTCGCAAATCTATCACACCAACAGTGGAAAAAGCTTGAAGTTGCCCAAAACAATGCTATGAGAGCTGCATTGGGAGCCCCCATGTGGACCAGGCTTGAAACTCTTAGACTGGAGACGGGTTTGCCCTCTCTACAAGAAAGAATATCACAAAGGACAGCTACAATTATCAGTAAGATAACTATTTCTTCTGATCAAATCCCAGTACGGCAGGCCTTGGTGGTTGGACTAGGCCAAAACAATGGAAACTCTTGGGTTGCAAGAGCAGGAAAAGTCCTAAACAGACTACATTTAAAAAACATGATTCTTGATAGAGAGGGTGATCATCCACACCCAAATTACACTCCTTCCGCGCCGTGGGAAGAGCCTACTTTCAAAATAGTAATAGAAAGTCTCCCAATGAAAAAGGCTGCCTATGATCCGACAATCCTAAGGCGCATAATAGAAGAGCAAATGTATAGCATAGCAGTAGCAGGAGCCACCCACATCTTCACAGACGGATCGGTTGACACGGAAAATGAGTGCTGGCGCTGCTCTTTGCACGACCAGCGTACCGGCATATTGGAGACTGGGAGGACTAGTATCATCAACCCAAACTGAGCTGTTTGCCATACAACAGGCATTCGCATATGTGATTGCACAAAACACTCAAAATGCAATCATACACACAGACTCCAAAGCTGCACTTCAAATACTAGGACAAAAACAGTGGAAAGATAATGTGGAAATAATTACATCCATTTTGTATCTTGGAGCAGTCGCTAAAGGCAAAGGACTCAACATAACTTTAAACTGGATCCCATCCCATATTGGAATCCCATTAAATGAAAAAGCTGATGAAATTGCTAAATTGGCAACTCGTCATCCAGTGATACATAAAACAATTCAACCCAGCCTAGAGAACATAAAAAACATCATCACCAAAAAACTCTCACATCTCAACAAAGCCTACCTGCACCAGAGAATAGCTGAAGGTTCGCCATCTGCAACATGGTATCTTCAGGCAACCAAACTAGGAAGGTTAAATATCCCAAAAGGAATCCACAGGGAAATAGCAGTTAGGCTATATAGACTACGTCTAGGTTACAGATGCAACTGGGAGATTGGTGAACCCCGACAGAGAGAGTGCATCTTCTGCCAAACTGTCACAGAAAACCCATTACTTCACTATCTTCTGGAATGTGAAGCAACCAATGACCTTAGAAGAGCTTTAAGAGTTCCTGAATCATGCAGTGGCCACCCTGAAGCCATCAACACAGCCACTCTCCTGGTCAACAAAGGTGTCCAGCAGCTGGACACCCTCATAAAGACTGTGAAGCAGTATCCTTCCCCGCGATAACAGCTTGATGGTTAAATGCAACCTCAGAATACTGAGAAAAAAAAATTGTACCACTTACGGGCTATTCATGTCCGTGCCACCTCTTGGGTGGCCTAATCTTTATCAATCTTTATCAATCCCTAATTACTTGGGAGGCTGCCTGCGTATCTAATGTAGGCGACTCACTCAGCCAGTTGCTGACACTAAACGTCACTTGGAATATATTTCTTTCTATGGTTGTAAATGTCTGCTGCGAAGATGTTCAACTATACGGTATAATTTACCCGGTGATGACGTCATGTAAACATCTACCAGAGAAAATTACACTGGACAGGTGAACACTGTATATATTTATTTTTTAAACTCAAAACTCTTTAAATAAAATATCAGCGACATTTTAAATAAGACTGCTTTTACTCCTTATCATTAATTTTATTTTCTGGAGAGACACTTTGAATTTCATGAAGTAAATTGTTCAAATGTTCAGTTCTGAGTCTAAAAATTTATTGGGAAATACCCACAACAATAAACAATTACCGTGGTTAATACACTGCTTACCTGGGAAGACACTGACTGCTAGGCTGACTAGTCTATGTGATATTTAAAGCAGGAAAGCTTGGAGGTGACCAACAATAGTCACTAGTCGATGATGATGATGAAAAAGATTAAGCCACCCAAAAGGTGGCACGGGCATGAATAGCCCGTAAGTGGTGGCCCTTTTGAGCCATTACCAGCCACTGCATGACTTGATAATGGTCCAGGGTGGATCAATCTGTCGTAGTTCCTTCTTTTTAATGATGTTGAGCACTAAGGTATTACTAAGCCGATTAGAACAAAACGCGATATGATGAATATAAATTATAATAATTTATATATAAAAAAGACCTGGGTAAATACTGGTTTGGAAAGATAGTTTCCAAAGACACAGTTGATTTATGAAACTGATTAGCGGGTAAGATAAGAGACGTTGGATCATTTGATTGTTTCATGCGTATGTTAGACAAGAACAGGATGTAAATACAAGAAGAATTAAGGAAATTACAGAAAGCCTATTAGCCCATATGTGGCACAAAATTAAAGCTTCATACCATAGATGAAGCGTTGTAGATATTCCAAGAAATGCGTTCATTATTCCTTTACTGGCGAATTTGTACACCCATTAGGCAATCACAGATGGATTAATTCAACTTCATTTTTTACTTTAGTGCCAACGAGGCTTCACTTTAACAAACTACGCAGCACTGAACGACACCTCGTACATTATCTGCTATGTACGATTGCTAGGTACATGCAAGTAACTAAGCTATAAATAGTTGTAATTAATAATAATAATTGTAATTAATAACAATTGTCATTATCAGTTATCAGACCTGTCTCACTTTTCATTAGCCAAGATTTTTCCCCTGATATTTTGAAACCGAAATTTAAATAAGTTTATTGATATTTAAATTCACGCAAAAAAATGAGGTATTTCAGGCTATTCTGACACTATTTGTTCAGGATAACGAGTTCATTTACGCACATCATAAACAATCATTCAGGACAACGTGTTCGTTTACACACATCATAAACAATAATTCAGGACAACGTGTTCATTTACAGACATCACAAACAATCATTCAGGACAACTTGTTCGTTTCACACATCATAAACATTCATGCAGGACAACGTGTTCATGGATATATTTACACACATGAGTCCATATGAATATAACATTGTCCCTTTATTCAGGCGATGATATTTACTGGAGAATGATCCAGGACGGACCGAAACGTCGTCATCCCTTCACTTTCTAGTGTGTGGTCAGGTCAACATTGTCCCTTTACCTTGATTTTACTCATGTTTTTCTTTACAATCCTCAACTATGAACATGAAGATTGGTTTTCGACTGTTTAATGAATCAAGTGCTGACAAATACGCAAACATGTTTTTTGTCTTGAGCTACTACATCCAAACCAGTCAGAATGACCTGCAATTTAGCTTGTTTGGACTGAATATAAATGTTAGTACGAAACTGAATTTTTCTGTCTTCAGTTCAATACTCAGTGTATTTATTTCCTTATCAGGCCCTGGCACAGATCGGTTACAATATCATGTCAACTATTGTCTCCTGGTAAGGTAGATATCATGTCAACTATTGTCTCCTGGTAGGGTAGATATCTTGTCAACTATTGTCTCCTGGTAAGGTAGATATCTTGTCAACTATTGTCTCCTGGTAAGGTAGATATCTTGTCAACTATTGTCTCCTGGTAGGGTAGATATCATGCTTCCATGCCCCTAGTCCTCCCGGGTCATGATGAGGCATTTTCATATGAGGCGGTGGTGGTGGTAATTATTTCTTAGACAATTGAATACATTTTTGGAAACCATCATATTTTTGTACGTTTTATAAAATAAATTCTCATATCTCCTCCCTCGTTAAACCTTAGAGTACAGTTTTAATTTCTTTCCAACTTTTAAGCTGACAGGATTAATTCGTTAGCTGCCCCGAACGTCATTACTCTTATCGCCGAAGCTACATTTATCTCTGAAATTCTACCCCCAACACTCTGTAAGTTTAATTCCATCCCAATTTCTGTTGCCGCCGAAGGCAGCTAGTTTATTGTGCACCATTCAAGTTCAGGTACGATTATTCAGACAAAAAACTACATCACAAAGGAATTGAGTAGTATAGGCTATTTCTACCCTCCTGTATTTCAAGTCCTTCAAGGGGCACGCAAATCAATTGAGATCAAATCCACATATAACAGTATAAGAATCCCATTTAACATTGCAGGTTAATATAGTAAGCACAGCATGTAAGTGTTCCACTATTGGGACAGTGATAGTAGCTCCTAAGTATTCGGTCTATCATACCATTATCACACATCCAAACAAATTGATGTTGTACACTACTTATTTCTTTATGTCTGTTTTTTTAAACAACGCTGTTTGTCGACCTAATTGTATTTGTGCTGCTTTTTCAGCCATGTTCCCCCCCCCTTTCTTTTTTTTATTAGGGGGATATATATCAAAATATGGTAGATTCTTTCTCACAATGTAGATTCTTCTCACTCACTTTTTACCGCAGGAACATGATAAAACTGAAGCCCTTGCTAAGGTTCCAATAGATAAAGACAGTTGAACGGAATCTTGAGTTATCAATTAGGTCCCTTAAAAGTGTCATTAGACAAGATGTCTTGAATGAATTTGAAGAAAGCACAACAGTGCAAATTGAACCTAGCAAGTCCATTTTTCATCACAATGGTTATCTTATCTTGAGGTTATCTTGAGATGATTTCAGGGCTTTTTAGTGTCCCTGCGGCCCGGTCCTCGACCAGGCCTCCACCCCCAGGAAGCAGCCCGTGACGGCTGGCTAACACCCAGGTACCTATTTTACTGCTAGGTAACAGGGGCATAGGGTGAAAGAAACTCTGCCCATTGTTTCTCGCCGGCGCCTGGGATCGAACCCAGGACCGCAAGATCACAAGTCCAGCGTGCTGTCCGCTCGGCTCCCCAAATGGTTGCCTAATTACTCTGGCCCTAAGCTAGTAAATCATAAGAACATACGAATAAAGGGAACTGCAGAAGGCCTATTGGCCCATACGAGGCAGCTCCAATCTATAACCACTCAATCCCACTCATAAACATGTCCAACCCACGCTTGAAACAATCGAGGAACCCCACCTCTACCACGTTACGCGGAAATTGGTTTCACAAATCAACAACCCTGTTACCGAACTAGTATTTACCCAAGTCTTTCCTAAATCTAAACTTATCCAATGTCTTTCTCACAATGTTGTGTAAATCTTATGCAATAATTTGCCTATAATTTCGATGTCTTCTTATTGATTACTCAGACGGCTGTGGGATTTTCTGCAATAAGAATTTGCCTGCTTGTCCAGAAAAGGTGATTTTCTCAGCTTCTTGCTAAAGCTAAAAGTCAAACTTAAAATATATTTCTTACTAAGATGTTTAATAATGCCAGCGGTGAAGACATTCAACTTGTGCTGTATAATTTTCCCGGCAATGACATCATATAAACATCTACCGCAGAAAATTACACAACACAGGAAGAACTTCAAACATTATTTACCAGGCATGACAAGGGGAGGCCTCATCCAGACTTCTAAAATATTGAACAAATTCGAAGATCAACAAATGACAGATTCAAGTTCCACAAGTCACTATGTAGGATAGAAAACAGGAAATGTTTTCCCCATAGGCTATAGTTAATACTTCAATGAAATCAGCGACCCTTTGATAACCCTCTACCTTCACACACAACAAGCAAATTAAAGTTGATTCCAAGCTTCGTTTTGGGATAATCATCAGCGCCTTAGCCTACACTGATAATCTGTCCACAGGCCATTCTCTCTCCCGCAGATCACACTTCCCTTCACCGCTCCACAGGTGAGATGGAAGTACAGTTGTCTTGACGATGATGATGACTTATATTGTGAGTAGTGAGTCCGTATAAACAACTGGGCCTGTACCTGTCAGCTCAAACTATTTGCCCTACTTCTTACACTAATACTTCCAAACTTGACACATTAAGTGAAAGTAATTCCCTACAATTAATGAGGCATTTATAACTACGTTCTGCTCTTTAAGGCAATTCTAACATGATCGTGTCTGAAGTCAAACACATATACAACAAAATTATTATCCAACATAAGCCAGCACCTCCTATACCATCAACCTCTAATTTGCTAATCATTTTTCCAAGTTAAAAAGTATAAAAAACTGATAAGGAACACAACGCCACAATACAATAAGTTTTCCCAGTAGAGTTAGACAGAGTTAGTCCAGGTGAATCTTACCCAGTGACTCATCCAATACACAAGTCAACTGTGGCAACATTCACCTGAACCTCAGCGTCACATAAAAACGTATGAAGTGGGAGCCACCGCAGTGACCTGTTGTCCGCATCCTTTCCTTGAAGCTAATATTACATTTGTGAATATTTATTGTGAAAACAAGCATTGTTCTGCAAATGTTTTGCAAGATACTAGCGTCTTTAATTTCTATACCTACTTAACCTGCTTACTTGGGAGCAGAGGTGTATATGATAAATATCTTTTTGGACGACAACAATTTTTACTAAAAATATTAGCATTTTCTTTACATTCATTGTTAACAATGTTTCTAGAAAAAATCGCGTCTGCATTGTTTTATTATTAAAAAATAAGAAAAAAATAGCATATATATATATATATATATATATATATATATATATATATATATATATATATATATATATATAATCTTTGGACAACACCCACCAGTGGGACTCGAACCCAGAAAGCACAACTACCTTCCAGTAGCTGGCATAACTAGTATGCTTTAACCCACTACGCCATCAGACCTTACAAAAGAAGTAGATAGTTCGAGATATATATCTCAAACATCTCTACCTCCCGAAGGCACCAGATGAGTGAGGGGTCAGTCTGCATTTTTCGTCAAGCCACTGTCAATGTGAGAGAACTCGTGTCCAGCTTATAAGCCTATACTTGCATAAACCACAAGTGAAGATAAACAATCTTTGGACAACACCCACCAGTGGGACTCGAACCCAGAAAGCACAACTACCTTCCAGTAGCTGGCATAACTAGTATGCTTTAACCCACTACGCCATCAGACCTTACAAAAGAAGTAGATAGTTCGAGATATATATCTCAAACATCTCTACCTCCCGAAGGCACCAGATGAGTGAGGGGTCAGTCTGCATTTTTCGTCAAGCCACTGTCAATGTGAGAGAACTCGTGTCCAGCTTATAAGCCTATACTTGCATAAACCACAAGTGAAGATAAACAATCTTTGGACAACACCCACCAGTGGGACTCGAACCCAGAAAGCACAACTACCTTCCAGTAGCTGGCATAACTAGTATGCTTTAACCCACTACGCCATCAGACCTTACAAAAGAAGTAGATAGTTCGAGATATATATCTCAAACATCTCTACCTCCCGAAGGCACCAGATGAGTGAGGGGTCAGTCTGCATTTTTCGTCAAGCCTCTGTCAATGTGAGAGAACTCGTGTCCAGCTTATAAACCTATACTTGCATAAACCACAAGTGAAGATAAACAATCTTTGGACAACACCCACCAGTGGGACTCGAACCCAGAAAGCACAACTACCTTCCAGTAGCTGGCATAACTAGTATGCTTTAACCCACTACGCCATCAGACCTTACAAAAGAAGTAGATAGTTCGAGATATATATCTCAAACATCTCTACCTCCCGAAGGCACCAGATGAGTGAGGGGTCAGTCTGCATTTTTCGTCAAGCCACTGTCAATGTGAGAGAACTCGTGTCCAGCTTATAAGCCTATACTTGCATAAACCACAAGTGAAGATAAACAATCTTTGGACAACACCCACCAGTGGGACTCGAACCCAGAAAGCACAACTACCTTCCAGTAGCTGGCATAACTAGTATGCTTTAACCCACTACGCCATCAGACCTTACAAAAGAAGTAGATAGTTCGAGATATATATCTCAAACATCTCTACCTCCCGAAGGCACCAGATGAGTGAGGGGTCAGTCTGCATTTTTCGTCAAGCCACTGTCAATGTGAGAGAACTCGTGTCCAGCTTATAAGCCTATACTTGCATAAACCACAAGTGAAGATAAACAATCTTTGGACAACACCCAACAGTGGGACTCGAACCCAGAAAGCACAACTACCTTCCAGTAGCTGGCATAACTAGTATGCTTTAACCCACTACGCCATCAGACCTTACAAAAGAAGTAGATAGTTCGAGATATATATCTCAAACATCTCTACCTCCCGAAGGCACCAGATGAGTGAGGGGTCAGTCTGCATTTTTCGTCAAGCCAATGTCAATGTGAGAGAACTCGTGTCCAGCTTATAAGCCTATACTTGCATAAACCACAAGTGAAGATAAACAATCTTTGGACAACACCCACCAGTGGGACTCGAACCCAGAAAGCACAACTACCTTCCAGTAGCTGGCATAACTAGTATGCTTTAACCCACTACGCCATCAGACCTTACAAAAGAAGTAGATAGTTCGAGATATATATCTCAAACATCTCTACCTCCCGAAGGCACCAGATGAGTGAGGGGTCAGTCTGCATTTTTCGTCAAGCCACTGTCAATGTGAGAGAACTCGTGTCCAGCTTATAAGCCTATACTTGCATAAACCACAAGTGAAGATAAACAATCTTTGGACAACACCCACCAGTGGGACTCGAACCCAGAAAGCACAACTACCTTCCAGTAGCTGGCATAACTAGTATGCTTTAACCCACTACGCCATCAGACCTTACAAAAGAAGTAGATAGTTCGAGATATATATCTCAAACATCTCTACCTCCCGAAGGCACCAGATGAGTGAGGGGTCAGTCTGCATTTTTCGTCAAGCCACTGTCAATGTGAGAGAACTCGTGTCCAGCTTATAAGCCTATACTTGCATAAACCACAAGTGAAGATAAACAATCTTTGGACAACACCCACCAGTGGGACTCGAACCCAGAAAGCACAACTACCTTCCAGTAGCTGGCATAACTAGTATGCTTTAACCCACTATGCCATCAGACCTTACAAAAGAAGTAGATAGTTCGAGATATATATCTCAAACATCTCTACCTCCCGAAGGCACCAGATGAGTGAGGGGTCAGTCTGCATTTTTCGTCAAGCCACTGTCAATGTGAGAGAACTCGTGTCCAGCTTATAAGCCTATACTTGCATAAACCACAAGTGAAGATAAACAATCTTTGGACAACACCCACCAGTGGGACTCGAACCCAGAAAGCACAACTGCCTTCCAGTAGCGGGCATAACTAGTATGCTTTAACCCACTACGCCATCAGACCTTACAAAAGAAGTAGATAGTTCGAGATATATATCTCAAACATCTCTACCTCCCGAAGGCACCAGATGAGTGAGGGGTCAGTCTGCATTTTTCGTCAAGCCACTGTCAATGTGAGAGAACTCGTGTCCAGCTTATAAGCCTATACTTGCATAAACCACAAGTGAAGATAAACAATCTTTGGACAACACCCACCAGTGGGACTCGAACCCAAAAAGCACAACTACCTTCCAGTAGCTGGCATAACTAGTATGCTTTAACCCACTACGCCATCAGACCTTACAAAAGAAGTAGATAGTTCGAGATATATATCTCAAACATCTCTACCTCCCAAAGGCACCAGATGAGTGAGGGGTCAGTCTGCATTTTTCGTCAAGCCACTGTCAATGTGAGAGAACTCGTGTCCAGCTTATAAGCCTATACTTGCATAAACCACAAGTGAAGATAAACAATCTTTGGACAACACCCACCAGTGGGACTCGAACCCAGAAAGCACAACTACCTTCCAGTAGCTGGCATAACTAGTATGCTTTAACCCACTACGCCATCAGACCTTACAAAAGAAGTAGATAGTTCGAGATATATATCTCAAACATCTCTACCTCCCGAAGGCACCAGATGAGTGAGGGGTCAGTCTGCATTTTTCGTCAAGCCACTGTCAATGTGAGAGAACTCGTGTCCAGCTTATAAGCCTATACTTGCATAAACCACAAGTGAAGATAAACAAACTTTGGACAACACCCACCAGTGGGACTCGAACCCAGAAAGCACAACTACCTTCCAGTAGCTGGCATAACTAGTATGCTTTAACCCACTACGCCATCAGACCTTACAAAAGAAGTAGATAGTTCGAGATATATATCTCAAACATCTCTACCTCCCGAAGGCACCAGATGAGTGAGGGGTCAGTCTGCATTTTTCGTCAAGCCACTGTCAATGTGAGAGAACTCGTGTCCAGCTTATAAGCCTATACTTGCATAAACCACAAGTGAAGATAAACAATCTTTGGACAACACCCACCAGTGGGACTCGAACCCAGAAAGCACAACTACCTTCCAGTAGCTGGCATAACTAGTATGCTTTAACCCACTACGCCATCAGACCTTACAAAAGAAGTAGATAGTTCGAGATATATATCTCAAACATCTCTACCTCCCGAAGGCACCAGATGAGTGAGGGGTCAGTCTGCATTTTTCGTCAAGCCTCTGTCAATGTGAGAGAACTCGTGTCCAGCTTATAAACCTATACTTGCATAAACCACAAGTGAAGATAAACAATCTTTGGACAACACCCACCAGTGGGACTCGAACCCAGAAAGCACAACTACCTTCCAGTAGCTGGCATAACTAGTATGCTTTAACCCACTACGCCATCAGACCTTACAAAAGAAGTAGATAGTTCGAGATATATATCTCAAACATCTCTACCTCCCGAAGGCACCAGATGAGTGAGGGGTCAGTCTGCATTTTTCGTCAAGCCACTGTCAATGTGAGAGAACTCGTGTCCAGCTTATAAGCCTATACTTGCATAAACCACAAGTGAAGATAAACAATCTTTGGACAACACCCACCAGTGGGACTCGAACCCAGAAAGCACAACTACCTTCCAGTAGCTGGCATAACTAGTATGCTTTAACCCACTACGCCATCAGACCTTACAAAAGAAGTAGATAGTTCGAGATATATATCTCAAACATCTCTACCTCCCGAAGGCACCAGATGAGTGAGGGGTCAGTCTGCATTTTTCGTCAAGCCACTGTCAATGTGAGAGAACTCGTGTCCAGCTTATAAGCCTATACTTGCATAAACCACAAGTGAAGATAAACAATCTTTGGACAACACCCAACAGTGGGACTCGAACCCAGAAAGCACAACTACCTTCCAGTAGCTGGCATAACTAGTATGCTTTAACCCACTACGCCATCAGACCTTACAAAAGAAGTAGATAGTTCGAGATATATATCTCAAACATCTCTACCTCCCGAAGGCACCAGATGAGTGAGGGGTCAGTCTGCATTTTTCGTCAAGCCAATGTCAATGTGAGAGAACTCGTGTCCAGCTTATAAGCCTATACTTGCATAAACCACAAGTGAAGATAAACAATCTTTGGACAACACCCACCAGTGGGACTCGAACCCAGAAAGCACAACTACCTTCCAGTAGCTGGCATAACTAGTATGCTTTAACCCACTACGCCATCAGACCTTACAAAAGAAGTAGATAGTTCGAGATATATATCTCAAACATCTCTACCTCCCGAAGGCACCAGATGAGTGAGGGGTCAGTCTGCATTTTTCGTCACGCCACTGTCAATGTGAGAGAACTCGTGTCCAGCTTATAAGCCTATACTTGCATAAACCACAAGTGAAGATAAACAATCTTTGGACAACACCCACCAGTGGGACTCGAACCCAGAAAGCACAACTACCTTCCAGTAGCTGGCATAACTAGTATGCTTTAACCCACTACGCCATCAGACCTTACAAAAGAAGTAGATAGTTCGAGATATATATCTCAAACATCTCTACCTCCCGAAGGCACCAGATGAGTGAGGGGTCAGTCTGCATTTTTCGTCAAGCCACTGTCAATGTGAGAGAACTCGTGTCCAGCTTATAAGCCTATACTTGCATAAACCACAAGTGAAGATAAACAATCTTTGGACAACACCCACCAGTGGGACTCGAACCCAGAAAGCACAACTGCCTTCCAGTAGCGGGCATAACTAGTATGCTTTAACCCACTACGCCATCAGACCTTACAAAAGAAGTAGATAGTTCGAGATATATATCTCAAACATCTCTACCTCCCGAAGGCACCAGATGAGTGAGGGGTCAGTCTGCATTTTTCGTCAAGCCACTGTCAATGTGAGAGAACTCGTGTCCAGCTTATAAGCCTATACTTGCATAAACCACAAGTGAAGATAAACAATCTTTGGACAACACCCACCAGTGGGACTCGAACCCAGAAAGCACAACTGCCTTCCAGTAGCGGGCATAACTAGTATGCTTTAACCCACTACGCCATCAGACCTTACAAAAGAAGTAGATAGTTCGAGATATATATCTCAAACATCTCTACCTCCCGAAGGCACCAGATGAGTGAGGGGTCAGTCTGCATTTTTCGTCAAGCCACTGTCAATGTGAGAGAACTCGTGTCCAGCTTATAAGCCTATACTTGCATAAACCACAAGTGAAGATAAACAATCTTTGGACAACACCCACCAGTGGGACTCGAACCCAAAAAGCACAACTACCTTCCAGTAGCTGGCATAACTAGTATGCTTTAACCCACTACGCCATCAGACCTTACAAAAGAAGTAGATAGTTCGAGATATATATCTCAAACATCTCTACCTCCCAAAGGCACCAGATGAGTGAGGGGTCAGTCTGCATTTTTCGTCAAGCCACTGTCAATGTGAGAGAACTCGTGTCCAGCTTATAAGCCTATACTTGCATAAACCACAAGTGAAGATAAACAATCTTTGGACAACACCCACCAGTGGGACTCGAACCCAGAAAGCACAACTACCTTCCAGTAGCTGGCATAACTAGTATGCTTTAACCCACTACGCCATCAGACCTTACAAAAGAAGTAGATAGTTCGAGATATATATCTCAAACATCTCTACCTCCCGAAGGCACCAGATGAGTGAGGGGTCAGTCTGCATTTTTCGTCAAGCCACTGTCAATGTGAGAGAACTCGTGTCCAGCTTATAAGCCTATACTTGCATAAACCACAAGTGAAGATAAACAATCTTTGGACAACACCCACCAGTGGGACTCGAACCCAGAAAGCACAACTACCTTCCAGTAGCTGGCATAACTAGTATGCTTTAACCCAATACGCCATCAGACCTTACAAAAGAAGTAGATAGTTCGAGATATATATCTCAAACATCTCTACCTCCCGAAGGCACCAGATGAGTGAGGGGTCAGTCTGCATTTTTCGTCAAGCCACTGTCAATGTGAGAGAACTCGTGTCCAGCTTATAAGCCTATACTTGCATAAACCACAAGTGAAGATAAACAATCTTTGGACAACACCCACCAGTGGGACTCGAACCCAGAAAGCACAACTACCTTCCAGTAGCTGGCATAACTAGTATGCTTTAACCCACTACGCCATCAGACCTTACAAAAGAAGTAGATAGTTCGAGATATATATCTCAAACATCTCTACCTCCCGAAGGCACCAGATGAGTGAGGGGTCAGTCTGCATTTTTCATCAAGCCACTGTCAATGTGAGAGAACTCGTGTCCAGCTTATAAGCCTATACTTGCATAAACCACAAGTGAAGATAAACAATCTTTGGACAACACCCACCAGTGGGACTCGAACCCAGAAAGCACAACTACCTTCCAGTAGCTGGCATAACTAGTATGCTTTAACCCACTACGCCATCAGACCTTACAAAAGAAGTAGATAGTTCGAGATATATATCTCAAACATCTCTACCTCCCGAAGGCACCAGATGAGTGAGGGGTCAGTCTGCATTTTTCGTCAAGCCACTGTCAATGTGAGAGAACTCGTGTCCAGCTTATAAGCCTATACTTGCATAAACCACAAGTGAAGATAAACAATCTTTGGACAACACCCACCAGTGGGACTCGAACTCAGAAAGCACAACTACCTTCCAGTAGCTGGCATAACTAGTATGCTTTAACCCACTACGCCATCAGACCTTACAAAAGAAGTAGATAGTTCGAGATATATATCTCAAACATCTCTACCTCCCGAAGGCACCAGATGAGTGAGGGGTCAGTCTGCATTTTTCGTCAAGCCACTGTCAATGTGAGAGAACTCGTGTCCAGCTTATAAGCCTATACTTGCATAAACCACAAGTGAAGATAAACAATCTTTGGACAACACCCACCAGTGGGACTCGAACCCAGAAAGCACAACTACCTTCCAGTAGCTGGCATAACTAGTATGCTTTAACCCACTACGCCATCAGACCTTACAAAAGAAGTAGATAGTTCGAGATATATATCTCAAACATCTCTACCTCCCGAAGGCACCAGATGAGTGAGGGGTCAGTCTGCATTTTTCGTCAAGCCACTGTCAATGTGAGAGAACTCGTGTCCAGCTTATAAGCCTATACTTGCATAAACCACAAGTGAAGATAAACAATCTTTGGACAACACCCACCAGTGGGACTCGAACCCAGAAAGCACAACTACCTTCCAGTAGCTGGCATAACTAGTATGCTTTAACCCACTACGCCATCAGACCTTACAAAAGAAGTAGATAGTTCGAGATATATATCTCAAACATCTCTACCTCCCGAAGGCACCAGATGAGTGAGGGGTCAGTCTGCATTTTTCGTCAAGCCACTGTCAATGTGAGAGAACTCGTGTCCAGCTTATAAGCCTATACTTGCATAAACCACAAGTGAAGATAAACAATCTTTGGACAACACCCACCAGTGGGACTCGAACCCAGAAAGCACAACTACCTTCCAGTAGCTGGCATAACTAGTATGCTTTAACCCACTACGCCATCAGACCTTACAAAAGAAGTAGATAGTTCGAGATATATATCTCAAACATCTCTACCTCCCGAAGGCACCAGATGAGTGAGGGGTCAGTCTGCATTTTTCGTCAAGCCACTGTCAATGTGAGAGAACTCGTGTCCAGCTTATAAGCCTATACTTGCATAAACCACAAGTGAAGATAAACAATCTTTGGACAACACCCAACAGTGGGACTCGAACCCAGAAAGCACAACTACCTTCCAGTAGCTGGCATAACTAGTATGCTTTAACCCACTACGCCATCAGACCTTACAAAAGAAGTAGATAGTTCGAGATATATATCTCAAACATCTCTACCTCCCGAAGGCACCAGATGAGTGAGGGGTCAGTCTGCATTTTTCGTCAAGCCACTGTCAATGTGAGAGAACTCGTGTCCAGCTTATAAGCCTATACTTGCATAAACCACAAGTGAAGATAAACAATCTTTGGACAACACCCACCAGTGGGACTCGAACCCAGAAAGCACAACTACCTTCCAGTAGCTGGCATAACTAGTATGCTTTAACCCACTACGCCATCAGACCTTACAAAAGAAGTAGATAGTTCGAGATATATATCTCAAACATCTCTACCTCCCGAAGGCACCAGATGAGTGAGGGGTCAGTCTGCATTTTTCGTCAAGCCACTGTCAATGTGAGAGAACTCGTGTCCAGCTTATAAGCCTATACTTGCATAAACCACAAGTGAAGATAAACAATCTTTGGACAACACCCACCAGTGGGACTCGAACCCAGAAAGCACAACTACCTTCCAGTAGCTGGCATAACTAGTATGCTTTAACCCACTACGCCATCAGACCTTACAAAAGAAGTAGATAGTTCGAGATATATATCTCAAACATCTCTACCTCCCGAAGGCACCAGATGAGTGAGGGGTCAGTCTGCATTTTTCGTCAAGCCACTGTCAATGTGAGAGAACTCGTGTCCAGCTTATAAGCCTATACTTGCATAAACCACAAGTGAAGATAAACAATCTTTGGACAACACCCACCAGTGGGACTCGAACCCAGAAAGCACAACTACCTTCCAGTAGCTGGCATAACTAGTATGCTTTAACCCACTACGCCATCAGACCTTACAAAAGAAGTAGATAGTTCGAGATATATATCTCAAACATCTCTACCTCCCGAAGGCACCAGATGAGTGAGGGGTCAGTCTGCATTTTTCGTCAAGCCACTGTCAATGTGAGAGAACTCGTGTCCAGCTTATAAGCCTATACTTGCATAAACCACAAGTGAAGATAAACAATCTTTGGACAACACCCACCAGTGGGACTCGAACCCAGAAAGCACAACTACCTTCCAGTAGCTGGCATAACTAGTATGCTTTAACCCACTACGCCATCAGACCTTACAAAAGAAGTAGATAGTTCGAGATATATATCTCAAACATCTCTACCTCCCGAAGGCACCAGATGAGTGAGGGGTCAGTCTGCATTTTTCGTCAAGCCACTGTCAATGTGAGAGAACTCGTGTCCAGCTTATAAGCCTATACTTGCATAAACCACAAGTGAAGATAAGCAATCTTTGGACAACACCCACCAGTGGGACTCGAACCCAGAAAGCACAACTACCTTCCAGTAGCTGGCATAACTAGTATGCTTTAACCCACTAGGCCATCAGACCTTACAAAAGAAGTAGATAGTTCGAGATATATATCTCAAACATCTCTACCTCCCGAAGGCACCAGATGAGTGAGGGGTCAGTCTGCATTTTTCGTCAAGCCACTGTAAATGTGAGAGAACTCGTGTCCAGCTTATAAGCCTATACTTGCATAAACCACAAGTGAAGATAAACAATCTTTGGACAACACCCACCAGTGGGACTCGAACCCAGAAAGCACAACTACCTTCCAGTAGCTGGCATAACTAGTATGCTTTAACCCACTACGCCATCAGACCTTACAAAAGAAGTAGATAGTTCGAGATATATATCTCAAACATCTCTACCTCCCGAAGGCACCAGATGAGTGAGGGGTCAGTCTGCATTTTTCGTCAAGCCACTGTCAATGTGAGAGAACTCGTGTCCAGCTTATAAGCCTATACTTGCATAAACCACAAGTGAAGATAAACAATCTTTGGACAACACCCACCAGTGGGACTCGAACCCAGGAAGCACAACTACCTTCCAGTAGCTGGCATAACTAGTATGCTTTAACCCACTACGCCATCAGACCTTACAAAAGAAGTAGATAGTTCGAGATATATATCTCAAACATCTCTACCTCCCGAAGGCACCAGATGAGTGAGGGGTCAGTCTGCATTTTTCGTCAAGCCACTGTCAATGTGAGAGAACTCGTGTCCAGCTTATAAGCCTATACTTGCATAAACCACAAGTGAAGATAAACAATCTTTGGACAACACCCACCAGTGGGACTCGAACCCAGAAAGCACAACTACCTTCCAGTAGCTGGCATAACTAGTATGCTTTAACCCACTACGCCATCACACCTTACAAAAGAAGTAGATAGTTCGAGATATATATCTCAAACATCTCTACCTCCCGAAGGCACCAGATGAGTGAGGGGTCAGTCTGCATTTTTCGTCAAGCCACTGTCAATGTGAGAGAACTCGTGTCCAGCTTATAAGCCTATACTTGCATAAACCACAAGTGAAGATAAACAATCTTTGGACAACACCCACCAGTGGGACTCGAACCCAGAAAGAACAACTACCTTCCAGTAGCTGGCATAACTAGTATGCTTTAACCCACTACGCCATCAGACCTTACAAAAGAAGTAGATAGTTCGAGATATATATCTCAAACATCTCTACCTCCCGAAGGCACCAGAAGAGTGAGGGGTCAGTCTGCATTTTTCGTCAAGCCACTGTCAATGTGAGAGAACTCGTGTCCAGCTTATAAGCCTATACTTGCATAAACCACAAGTGAAGATAAACAATCTTTGGACAACACCCACCAGTGGGACTCGAACCCAGAAAGCACAACTACCTTCCAGTAGCTGGCATAACTAGTATGCTTTAACCCACTACGCCATCAGACCTTACAAAAGAAGTAGATAATTCGAGATATATATCTCAAACATCTCTACCTCCCGAAGGCACCAGATGAGTGAGGGGTCAGTCTGCATTTTTCGTCAAGCCACTGTCAATGTGAGAGAACTCGTGTCCAGCTTATAAGCCTATACTTGCATAAACCACAAGTGAAGATAAACAATCTTTGGACAACACCCACCAGTGGGACTCGAACCCAGAAAGCACAACTACCTTCCAGTAGCTGGCATAACTAGTATGCTTTAACCCACTACGCCATCAGACCTAACAAAAGAAGTAGATAGTTCGAGATATATATCTCAAACATCTCTACCTCCCGAAGGCACCAGATGAGTGAGGGGTCAGTCTGCATTTTTCGTCAAGCCACTGTCAATGTGAGAGAACTCGTGTCCAGCTTATAAGCCTATACTTGCATAAACCACAAGTGAAGATAAACAATCTTTGGACAACACCCACCAGTGGGACTCGAACCCAGAAAGCACAACTACCTTCCAGTAGCGGGCATAACTAGTATGCTTTAACCCACTACGCCATCAGACCTTACAAAAGAAGTAGATAGTTCGAGATATATATCTCAAACATCTCTACCTCCCGAAGGCACCAGATGAGTGAGGGGTCAGTCTGCATTTTTCGTCAAGCCACTGTCAATGTGAGAGAACTCGTGTCCAGCTTATAAGCCTATACTTGCATAAACCACAAGTGAAGATAAACAATCTTTGGACAACACCCACCAGTGGGACTCGAACCCAGAAAGCACAACTACCTTCCAGTAGCTGGCATAACTAGTATGCTTTAACCCACTACGCCATCAGACCTTACAAAAGAAGTAGATAGTTCGAGATATATATCTCAAACATCTCTACCTCCCGAAGGCACCAGATGAGTGAGGGGTCAGTCTGCATTTTTCGTCAAGCCACTGTCAATGTGAGAGAACTCGTGTCCAGCTTATAAGCCTATACTTGCATAAACCACAAGTGAAGATAAACAATCTTTGGACAACACCCACCAGTGGGACTCGAACCCAGAAAGCACAACTACCTTCCAGTAGCTGGCATAACTAGTATGCTTTAACCCACTACGCCATCAGACCTTACAAAAGAAGTAGATAGTTCGAGATATATATCTCAAACATCTCTACCTCCCGAAGGCACCAGATGAGTGAGGGGTCAGTCTGCATTTTTCGTCAAGCCACTGTCAATGTGAGAGAACTCGTGTCCAGCTTATAAGCCTATACTTGCATAAACCACAAGTGAAGATAAACAATCTTTGGACAACACCCACCAGTGGGACTCGAACCCAGAAAGCACAACTACCTTCCAGTAGCTGGCATAACTAGTATGCTTTAACCCACTACGCCATCAGACCTTACAAAAGAAGTAGATAGTTCGAGATATATATCTCAAACATCTCTACCTCCCGAAGGCACCAGATGAGTGAGGGGTCAGTCTGCATTTTTCGTCAAGCCACTGTCAATGTGAGAGAACTCGTGTCCAGCTTATAAGCCTATACTTGCATAAACCACAAGTGAAGATAAACAATCTTTGGACAACACCCACCAGTGGGACTCGAACCCAGAAAGCACAACTACCTTCCAGTAGCTGGCATAACTAGTATGCTTTAACCCACTACGCCATCAGACCTTACAAAAGAAGTAGATAGTTCGAGATATATATCTCAAACATCTCTACCTCCCGAAGGCACCAGATGAGTGAGGGGTCAGTCTGCATTTTTCGTCAAGCCACTGTCAATGTGAGAGAACTCGTGTCCAGCTTATAAGCCTATACTTGCATAAACCACAAGTGAAGATAAACAATCTTTGCACAACACCCACCAGTGGGACTCGAACCCAGAAAGCACAACTACCTTCCAGTAGCTGGCATAACTAGTATGCTTTAACCCACTATGCCATCAGACCTTACAAAAGAAGTAGATAGTTCGAGATATATATCTCAAACATCTCTACCTCCCGAAGGCACCAGATGAGTGAGGGGTCAGTCTGCATTTTTCGTCAAGCCACTGTCAATGTGAGAGAACTCGTGTCCAGCTTATAAGCCTATACTTGCATAAACCACAAGTGAAGATAAACAATCTTTGGACAACACCCACCAGTGGGACTCGAACCCAGAAAGCACAACTACCTTCCAGTAGCTGGCATAACTAGTATGCTTTAACCCACTACGCCATCAGACCTTACAAAAGAAGTAGATAGTTCGAGATATATATCTCAAACATCTCTACCTCCCGAAGGCACCAGATGAGTGAGGGGTCAGTCTGCATTTTTCGTCAAGCCACTGTCAATGTGAGAGAACTCGTGTCCAGCTTATAAGCCTATACTTGCATAAACCACAAGTGAAGATAAACAATCTTTGGACAACACCCACCAGTGGGACTCGAACCCAGAAAGCACAACTACCTTCCAGTAGCTGGCATAACTAGTATGCTTTAACCCACTACGCCATCAGACCTTACAAAAGAAGTAGATAGTTCGAGATATATATCTCAAACATCTCTACCTCCAGAAGGCACCAGATGAGTGAGGGGTCAGTCTGCATTTTTCGTCAAGCCACTGTCAATGTGAGAGAACTCGTGTCCAGCTTATAAGCCTATACTTGCATAAACCACAAGTGAAGATAAACAATCTTTGGACAACACCCACCAGTGGGACTCGAACCCAGAAAGCACAACTACCTTCCAGTAGCTGGCATAACTAGTATGCTTTAACCCACTATGCCATCAGACCTTACAAAAGAAGTAGATAGTTCGAGATATATATCTCAAACATCTCTACCTCCCGAAGGCACCAGATGAGTGAGGGGTCAGTCTGCATTTTTCGTCAAGCCACTGTAAATGTGAGAGAACTCGTGTCCAGCTTATAAGCCTATACTTGCATAAACCACAAGTGAAGATAAACAATCTTTGGACAACACCCACCAGTGGGACTCGAACCCAGAAAGCACAACTACCTTCCAGTAGCTGGCATAACTAGTATGCTTTAACCCACTACGCCATCAGACCTTACAAAAGAAGTAGATAGTTCGAGATATATATCTCAAACATCTCTACCTCCCGAAGGCACCAGATGAGTGAGGGGTCAGTCTGCATTTTTCGTCAAGCCACTGTCAATGTGAGAGAACTCGTGTCCAGCTTATAAGCCTATACTTGCATAAACCACAAGTGAAGATAAACAATCTTTGGACAACACCCACCAGTGGGACTCGAACCCAGAAAGCACAACTACCTTCCAGTAGCTGGCATAACTAGTATGCTTTAACCCACTACGCCATCAGACCTTACAAAAGAAGTAGATAGTTCGAGATATATATCTCAAACATCTCTACCTCCCGAAGGCACCAGATGAGTGAGGGGTCAGTCTGCATTTTTCGTCAAGCCACTGTCAATGTGAGAGAACTCGTGTCCAGCTTATAAGCCTATACTTGCATAAACCACAAGTGAAGATAAACAATCTTTGGACAACACCCACCAGTGGGACTCGAACCCAGAAAGCACAACTACCTTCCAGTAGCTGGCATAACTAGTATGCTTTAACCCACTACGCCATCAGACCTTACAAAAGAAGTAGATAGTTCGAGATATATATCTCAAACATCTCTACCTCCCGAAGGCACCAGATGAGTGAGGGGTCAGTCTGCATTTTTCGTCAAGCCACTGTCAATGTGAGAGAACTCGTGTCCAGCTTATAAGCCTATACTTGCATAAACCACAAGTGAAGATAAACAATCTTTGGACAACACCCACCAGTGGGACTCGAACCCAGAAAGCACAACTACCTTCCAGTAGCTGGCATAACTAGTATGCTTTAACCCACTACGCCATCAGACCTTACAAAAGAAGTAGATAGTTCGAGATATATATCTCAAACATCTCTACCTCCCGAAGGCACCAGAAGAGTGAGGGGTCAGTCTGCATTTTTCGTCAAGCCACTGTCAATGTGAGAGAACTCGTGTCCAGCTTATAAGCCTATACTTGCATAAACCACAAGTGAAGATAAACAATCTTTGGACAACACCCACCAGTGGGACTCGAACCCAGAAAGCACAACTACCTTCCAGTAGCTGGCATAACTAGTATGCTTTAACCCACTACGCCATCAGACCTTACAAAAGAAGTAGATAGTTCGAGATATATATCTCAAACATCTCTACCTCCCGAAGGCACCAGATGAGTGAGGGGTCAGTCTGCATTTTTCGTCAAGCCACTGTCAATGTGAGAGAACTCGTGTCCAGCTTATAAGCCTATACTTGCATAAACCACAAGTGAAGATAAACAATCTTTGGACAACACCCACCAGTGGGACTCGAACCCAGAAAGCACAACTACCTTCCAGTAGCTGGCATAACTAGTATGCTTTAACCCACTACGCCATCAGACCTTACAAAAGAAGTAGATAGTTCGAGATATATATCTCAAACATCTCTACCTCCCGAAGGCACCAGATGAGTGAGGGGTCAGTCTGCATTTTTCGTCAAGCCACTGTCAATGTGAGAGAACTCGTGTCCAGCTTATAAGCCTATACTTGCATAAACCACAAGTGAAGATAAACAATCTTTGGACAACACCCACCAGTGGGACTCGAACCCAGAAAGCACAACTACCTTCCAGTAGCGGGCATAACTAGTATGCTTTAACCCACTACGCCATCAGACCTTACAAAAGAAGTAGATAGTTCGAGATATATATCTCAAACATCTCTACCTCCCGAAGGCACCAGATGAGTGAGGGGTCAGTCTGCATTTTTCGTCAAGCCACTGTCAATGTGAGAGAACTCGTGTCCAGCTTATAAGCCTATACTTGCATAAACCACAAGTGAAGATAAACAATCTTTGGACAACACCCACCAGTGGGACTCGAACCCAGAAAGCACAACTACCTTCCAGTAGCTGGCATAACTAGTATGCTTTAACCCACTACGCCATCAGACCTTACAAAAGAAGTAGATAGTTCGAGATATATATCTCAAACATCTCTACCTCCCGAAGGCACCAGATGAGTGAGGGGTCAGGTCTGCATTTTTCGTCAAGCCACTGTCAATGTGAGAGAACTCGTGTCCAGCTTATAAGCCTATACTTGCATAAACCACAAGTGAAGATAAACAATCTTTGGACAACACCCACCAGTGGGACTCGAACCCAGAAAGCACAACTACCTTCCAGTAGCTGCATAACTAGTATGCTTTAACCCACTACGCCATCAGACCTTACAAAAGAAGTAGATAGTTCGAGATATATATCTCAAACATCTCTACCTCCCGAAGGCACCAGATGAGTGAGGGGTCAGTCCTGCATTTTTCGTCAAGCCACTGTCAATGTGAGAGAACTCGTGTCCAGCTTATAAGCCTATACTTGCATAAACCACAGTGAAGATAAACAATCTTTGGACAACACCCACCAGTGGGACCTCGAACCCAGAAAGCACAACTACCTTCCAGTAGCTGGCATAACTAGTATGCTTTAACCCACTACGCCATCAGACCTTACAAAAGAAGTAGATAGTTCGAGATATATATCTCAAACATCTCTACCTCCCGAAGGCACCAGATGAGTGAGGGGTCAGTCTGCATTTTTCGTCAAGCCACTGTCAATGTGAGAGAACTCGTGTCCAGCTTATAAGCCTATACTTGCATAAACCACAAGTGAAGATAAACAATCTTTGGACAACACCCACCAGTGGGACTCGAACCCAGAAAGCACAACTACCTTCCAGTAGCTGGCATAACTAGTATGCTTTAACCCACTACGCCATCAGACCTTACAAAAGAAGTAGATAGTTCGAGATATATATCTCAAACATCTCTACCTCCCGAAGGCACCAGATGAGTGAGGGGTCAGTCTGCATTTTTCGTCAAGCCACTGTCAATGTGAGAGAACTCGTGTCCAGCTTATAAGCCTATACTTGCATAAACCACAAGTGAAGATAAACAATCTTTGGACAACACCCACCAGTGGGACTCGAACCCAGAAAGCACAACTACCTTCCAGTAGCTGGCATAACTAGTATGCTTTAACCCACTACGCCATCAGACCTTACAAAAGAAGTAGATAGTTCGAGATATATATCTCAAACATCTCTACCTCCCGAAGGCACCAGATGAGTGAGGGGTCAGTCTGCATTTTTCGTCAAGCCACTGTCAATGTGAGAGAACTCGTGTCCAGCTTATAAG